>NC_092742.1:43815341-44118591 GCF_047496795.1 Chiloscyllium punctatum | reverse complement strand
AGTTTAATAATGTAGCACAGACCCCATGATAGTTTGATGTGAACAGTCATTCTGAAATACAATTTTTTTTTAATTCCACACATTTTCTTTGACAGTTCTTTCATGATTTTGCCAATCTCAATAGGTTTACATTCTTCTACAAACACACACACGCGTTTTCAGAATCCTGAAGGAGCCATTCCTTCACCAACATTGTCTTATCTCTTCCATATGCTGCAATACCTCAACCAAAGGCATTCAGGGACCAGATCCATTGCAGGACTTGACCTCTTCAAAGGTGTGAGAGTTGTGAAACATCCGTCCAACCCTTAGCCTCTCAAACACTCACAGACTCATAGGTGAAACAGGCTCGAGGTGCTGCATGGCCTACTCCTCTTCCTGTTCATATGTTTCTATGTTCCGCACACATTTGCCATGCTCTACACATGCCAACCCATGTAACCTAATGCCCTGGACCCATCTTTTATATCCCCTCCTACCCATGACTCCATAAAACCTGTGTCCCATCTACAAGTCACAAGTCAGGGCTAAGATGGAATACTCTCCACTTTGGATGAGTGCAACTCCAACAACACTTAAGAATTTTGATTTGTTTGATGTGGATGAGAGCACATATTGTTGAGAGGATGCTTGACCTGAACAAAGTACTGTGGTACAGAACATGGGGTGAAAAGAGAAGTGGAGTTCATAATGGGGAATAGCATAGCTAGAGTAAAAGATATAGTTCTCTGCAAAGACAGAGTCCTGAAGGCTAAAATAAGGGGTAGGCCATTTAGGACAGAGATGAGGAGAAACTTCTTCACCCAGAGAATGGTGGGTGTGTGGAATGCTCTGCCCCAGAAGGCAGTGGAGGCCCAGTCTCTGGATTAGTTTAAGAAAGAGTTGGATAAAGCTTTCAAGGATAGTGGAATCAAGGGCTATGGAGGTAAGGCAGGAACAGGATACTGATTGAGGATGGTCAGCCATGATCATAATGAATGGTGGTGCAGGCTCGAAGGGCAGAATGGCCTACTCCTGCACCTATTGTCTATTGTTTACCTATTGCCAAGGTTAAGGACATTTCTTCAGGTTGGAGGGGAACTTGGAGTGAGAGGGGAAGGATCTAGTTACTATGATCCACATACATACCAATGACATAAATAGTACTAGGAAGGAGGTATTGCTGAGGGATTATGAGCATGTTGGGACTCAATTAAAAATTATTACAAAGGTAATAATTTCCAGATTACTATGAGCCACATGAAAATTGATGCAAGGTAAATAATCTTAGAGGGATAAATGCATGGCTAAACATTGGTGCAGTACAAGTGGGTTCTGATTCATGGGTCACTGGCACCAGTACTGGGAAAAGAAATCCCAATTCTGTTGGAACGGGATTTATTTGAATGATGCTGGGACCAGTATCTTAATGAGTTGAAAACGTAGGATTGTAGATAGGGCTGTAAACTAATTAATTTCGATGGGAGCAGTTGTTACGAAAGGTTCAATTCAAGGGAAGTTGAAAAAATCAAAAAAGGGACAGCAAAGATGTAGGTTCATGAGGAAGCCGATTACTATCAAAGAGAGACAGGAAGGGGCAGATCGTAAAAGCAGAAGAGTGCAGTCAAAATTAGAACCAGAATAATTAATAGATTAGATGCCCTACAGTGCGGAAACAGGCCCATCGGCCCAACCAGTCCACACCGACCCTCCAAAATGTAATCCACTCAGACCCATTTCTTAACACAATAGGCAATTTAGCACAGCCAATTCACCTGACCTCCACATCTTTGGACTGTGGGAGGAAACCGGAGCACCCGGAGGAAACCCGCGCAGGCACAAGGAGACTGTGCAAACTCCACACAGACAGTCGCCCAAGGCTGGAATTGAACCTGGAACTGTGAGGCAGGAGTACTAACCACTGCGCTGCCGTGCCGCCCCAATAGTGGTTAAAAAAAATCAAAGCTCTTTATCTGAAAACTTGCAGTATTCATAATGAAAGAGATAAGTTGACGTCTGAAATAGAAATCAAGGAATATGACTTAATATGTATGACAGAGACATGGTTGCAGGGTGATCAGCACTAGGAACTCAATGTTCAAGAGTATTTGACATTCCAGGAAAATAGGCAAAAATGTAGAGGGGCTGTGGTAGCTTTGTTAATAAAGGGACAAATAGTGATATGGATACAATAGGTTGTGATGTGAAATCAATTTGTGTGGAAATAAGGAATATCAAGGGAAAGAAGGGTGGAGATTGTGTATATGTCCCTTTATGTATTGCCTCACTGTAGAATAAATATAAGTTGTGTAATAACAGAGGCATGTACGAAGAGCATGACAATTGTCATAGGTGATGTTAATCTGCACATTGATTGGACAAATCCAATAGGCAAGAGTAGTACAGAACATAAATTTGTGGAGATCATCACAATTGGCTCTTAGAGCAGTATATTGTACAAACTACCCAGGAACGGGCTATTTTAGATCCTGAAATATGTAATGAGGTAAGATGAATAAGAGATTTTAATTAGGCATCCATTAAGGGGTAGTGATTACAACATGGTAGAATTTCAAATGCAGTATGAGGGAGTGAAACTCGAGTCGCAAACCAATGTCCTCAATTTTAATAAGAATAATTACTCAGGTATGATGAAAGAATGGTCTAAACTAGGTTGGGAGAATAGACGAAGCAGAAAGTCAGTGAATGAGCAGTGGCAGACATTGAAGTAAATATTTCATAATACAAAAATTCATTACAGCCCAACAGAAGAACTTAATGAAAAGGATGAACTCTTGATAGCAATGGTGCTCAAGGAGAGAATCCAGTCAAAAACAAGAGCGTACAAAGTGGTGAAGGCTAACCGAAGACCATAAGACATAGGAGCAAAGTTAGGCCATTCTACTGATGCAGTCTGCTCTGCCATATGATCATGGCTGATATTTCTTAAACCCATTCTACTGACTTCTCCCATAACCATTAATGTCATTACCAATCAAGATTATATCTATCTCTGTCTTAAATGAACTCAGTGACTTGGCCTGCACAGCCTTCTGCAACAATACAGCTCCATAGATTACCCTTTGGTTGAAGAAATTCCTCCTCATCTCAGTTCTAAAAGGTCATCCCTTCACACTCAGGCTGTCCCCTCAGATCCTAGTCTTGCCTACTAGTGAAGGAGGCGAGACAAGGATCCACTCTCTCCAAGCCTCTCAGTATTCTGTAAGTTTGAATCAGGTGCCCCACTCATCAATCTAAACTCCATTGAGTACATACAGAGTCCTCGACTGCTCCTCATCTGACAAATTCTTTGTCACCAGGATCATTTTCATAAGCCTTCTCTGGACCCCGTCCAACTTCAGAACACCCTTTCTTAGATACGGGGCCCAAAACTGGTCACAATGTTCCAAATGTGGTCTGACCAGAGCCTTACACAGCTTCAGCAGTACATCTATACTATTGAATTCTAGCCACCTAAAAATGAATGTTAATTGGGAGATACAAAACAAGTATTTTGCATCAGTGTTTACTGCGGAGAAGGATATGGAAGGTAGAGAACGTGGGGAAATAAATAGTGACATCTTGAAAAATCCTCATATTACAGAGGAGGAGGTGCTGGATGTCATAAAATGCATAAAGTTTGATAAATCCCTCGGACCTGATCAGGTGTACCCTAGAATTCTGTGAGAAGCTAGAGAAGTGATTGCTGGACCCCTTGCTGAGATTTGTGTCATCAGTAATCACAGGTGAGGTGCCAGTATTTAAGAAAGGTGGTAAGAAAAAGCCAGGAAACTATACACTGGTGAGCCTGACATCAGTAGTGGGCAAGTTGTTGGAGGTAAACCTGGAGGACAGGATTTTACGTGTATTTGGAAAGGAAGGACTGATTAGGGATAATAAACATGGCTTTGTGCAAGGGAAATCGATTTTGAGTTTTTTGAAGAAGAAACAAAGAGGATTGACAAGGGCAGAGCAGTGGACGTGACATGTATGGACTTCAATAAGTCATTCAACAAGGTTCCTCGTTGTAGCAAGGTTCGATCACATGGAATACAGGGAGAACTATCCATTTGCATACAGAACTGGCTCAAAGGTGACACAGGGTGTTGATGGAGGGTTTAGTCTCAGACTGGAGACCTGTGACCAGCGGTGTGCCTCCAGGATCAGTGCTGGGTCCAATGTTTTTTACCTTTAATTAAATAATTTGAATGTGAACATAGGAGATATGGTTAATACGTTTGCAGATGATACCAAAATTGGAGGTGTAGTGGACAACAAAGAAGGTTACCTTGGATTACAACGGGATGTGGATCAGATGGACCAATAGGCATATGGAGTTTAATTTAGATAAATGTGAGGTGCCGCATTTTGGAAAGGCAAATCAAGACAGGACGTAAACACTTAATGGTAAGGTCCTGGGGAGTGTTGCTGAACAAAGAGACCTTGGAGTGCAGGTTCACAGTACCTGGAAAGTGAAGTTGCAGGTAGATAAGACACTGAAGGTGGCTTATGTATGCTTTGCTTTATTGGTTAGTGCATTGAGTATACCAGTTGGGATGTTTTGTTGCGGCTGTACAGGACATTAGTTAAGCCACTTTTGGAATACTGAGTGCAATTCTGGTTGCCCAGCTATAGAAAGGATGTTATGAAACTTGAAAGGGTTCAGAAAAGATTTACAAGGATGTTGCCAGGGTTGGAGATTTTGTGCTGGAAAGAGGCTGGATAGACTGGGGCTATTTTCTCTGGTGTGTCGGAGTCTGAGGGGTAACCTTTATAGAGGTTTAAAAAATCATGAGGGGCATAGATAGGGTGGATAGCCAAGGTCTTTTCCCTTGGGTGGGGGTGTCCAAAACTAGACAGCATAGGTTTAAAGTGAGAGAGGATAGATTTAAAAGGGATCTAAGGGTGGGGATAAAAGGGACTTTCTCAGATGGCAGCCAGTGGCAAGCAAGGCTCAATGTTGGGACCAGAACTTTTCACCTCATATATATTAACAATCTCAATGAAGGAACCAATTCTGGTTAAGTTTGCAGATGATACAAAGATAGGCAGAGGGACAGATAGCATTGAGGAGGTGGGGAGGCTGCAGAAGGATTTAGACCGGTTTGGAGAGTGAGTAAAGAAGAGGCAAGTGGTAAAGTGTGAGGTCATGCACTTTGCTAGGAAGAATAGAGGCATGGACTATTTTCTAAATGGGGAGAAAGTTTAGAAATGCAAAGAGACTTGGGAGTTGGGAGTTCGAGTCCAGGATTCTGTCAAGGTAAACATGCAGGTTGAGTCAGTAGTTAGGAAAGCAAATACATTGATGGTATTTATTTTGAGCGGACTTGAGTATAAAAGCAGGGTTGTACTTCTGAGGCTCTATAAGGCTGTGGTCAGACCATGTTTATAGTATTGTGCGCAGTTTTGGGCCCCATATCTCAGGAAGGATATACTGGCCCTGAAGCATATTCAGAGGAGGTTCATGAAAATGGTCCCAAGAATGAAAAGCTTAACACATGAGGAATGTCTGAGGACTCTGGGTCTATACTCAATAGAATTTAGAAGAATGAGGGGTGAATCTAATTGAAACTTTAGAATACTGAATGGCCTGGACAGAATGGATTTGGGAAAATATTTCCATTGGTAGGAGAGACTAGGACACAGACCTTTTAGAACGGAGATAAGGAGAAACCTTTTCAACCAGAGAGTGGTAAATCTATGGAATTCATTGCCACAGAAGGCTGTGGAGGCCAGGTCACTGTGTGTATTTAAGACTGAGATAGATAGGTTCAAGGGATCAAGGGTTACAGGGAGAGCTGGAGAATGGGGTTGAGAAACTTATCTGCTATATGATTGAATGGTGAAGCAGACTCGATGGGCTGAATGGCTCAACTTCTGCTCCTATGTCTTATGGTCTTATGGCATGAGCTGCCAGAAGAAGTGGTGGAGGCTGGTACAATTGCAGCATTTCAAAGCCATCTGGATGGATATATGAATAGGAAGGATTTAGAGGGATATGAGCCAAATACTGGCAAAATGGGACTAGATTAATTTAGGATATCTGGTCGACATGGACGATTTGAACCAAAGGGTCTGTTTCCGTGCTGTATAACTTTATAACTCTATGACTCATAAGTGAACGCCAGAAGATTGGGATTTTTTTTGGGAAGCAGCAGAGTTGACTAAAAATCAAACAAAGAGGGAAAAAAATATTATGTAAGTAAATTGGCAAGAAATATAAAAATAAACAACAGGAGCTTCTCAGAACTAGGCTAACCAAAATGAATGTGGAGACCGAAAAACAGGACATTATAGGCCTATTAATGTAATATCAGCCTTTGGGAAAACACTTGAGTCCATTATTATGGAAAACAAAACAAAATGTTTCAAAAATCTTCACACCATCAAAATCAGCATGTTTTTGTGAAAGGGAAATCTTGTTTGACAAATTTACTAGAGTTCTTTGATGATATAAGAAGCACAGTTGGTAATTGGGAACCGGGTTGCTTTACTCCTGCTGCTATTTCTTATGCTTTAAGGGATGGGCAATAAATGATGTTGCAGCCAGTTTTGCTCCCTTCCATGAATGAATGCTAAATAAAAACCTCAAGATTTCATACACATAAAAAGTATATTTGTTTTGTACTTAAAGTTCTATATTATGTACTGTATTTGAAAAAAGTAACACTGTCATTTGTGAAAACACTACTTGACGGTCAACACTTCTTGATACATCTTGACATCTCGAAGAGGTTGACTCTCTTTTTATGTGCAGTCTTCTTCAAAGTTAACAGTCCCAAAGGATCCCCGACACCCACCCCCACAGTGGCCTGGGGCCATATCTACAGGGATACTCCAAGTCTTCAAAGAGCTAGCTAAAAGAAATGCTCTGAGAGCAGACCTGCTCTACCCTCCATACTCTGGGTTCCAAAAACCAAAGAGTACAACAACATTTAAATGGCTAGCTACCTCCAGGAACTGAACTTGCACAAACTGCCCCAAATCCTGCCATGTGAAAATGAGAAGTGCCAGGTTTGGAAGCTGGGTTTGTAATTTCTGATTTTCCTCCAGCATTTGTGTCACACGGAGATGTTGTCAGTCTTGGCAAAATTTGGATCCAGAAAATAAAAAAAAACATTTGAAGCCCTGTATCAAAATATTAAGTAATTTTCTTAAGAGCTATTCTTAAGATCTCACAAAGGAGTTTATCATTTTAGTGCCAGGAAATGTCAAAACATAGACACATTTCTGTTTCAAGCCTGTGTCCATTAAAACGTGAATCAATAGTGTTTGGACTAATTTCAAGAATCTAGCAGAGAAAGGAAATGAGTCTAGAATGGGTTCAACTTGAATTGCTGGAAACAAAAAATAAATGCTGAAATCCTCATGGTACACGGTTCCTCGATTTGAATGTTTCAGTTCCATACAGACAAGCGAATCAATAAAAAGAAACATTGTTTTAATACTTCACAATTTTCTTCACATAAGATCTTGCCCTTAAAACTTGATGGTTGTTTTATACAGGGCAGAGTAAATGAAAGCAAAATGCTTCAGATGCTGGAAATGGGCAGATTAAGTTACCCATTTGTGTTAATATTGGATGGATTACACTTAATGTATCCAGTAAATGTTTACAACCATTTGTTTATTTAAACTGAAATATCATGCAGATCAATCTCAGTTCACTGCATTATTCCAGCACTAAGAATTCTGATGAATGAGTGTTGAACATTGAGGTACACATAATCTCAGTGAATTTATGATCTCAGTATAGTTATATCCATGTACATATATGTGCAATTTTATATATCTATATTGTTACAATCGTGTAGAGAATGATTAGCTCTTTAACATAAATCTGAATACCTTTTAATAAATAGAACTACGCCATGGAATTTCATTTTGTAAAATAAACAGTATATATAACTAAAACAAATATTATCAACTTAACAATATAGTTTATAACTATTTACCCTATGCACTGCAGTTTACATCCTACTTCATCCAATACATTCTTATACAACACATTAATCTTAAAGTTATTTACTTCACAGTGGCCACCCATAATTATACCACAGTCCTCTGGAAAGTTTTCCTCAGATCCAGCTAGTCTCCTGGATAAAATATGCATGCATCTTTTCTTGATTGTTGATGCTTAAACCTATTTATTTAGTTACATCTCAATTCTAACGAGCTGCTCTGCTGTGTTTTTGTTTTGCAATAATACACAGTGAAGCCTATGGTAGGTTTTCCCACTCGCTTCAAACTAACCACCTTCCAACTTCTGTTCCTCAGAAAACTTCATTGATTGTGACATAGTTTATTATATTTTTCTACAATCTATGAATTGTCCTTACTTCCTGTGCAGTTCAGCCTAATTCTCATGCATTTTGGCCAACCTCTGTAAGTGAGCTTCAAACTACACACATTTCAAACTGTTACAGGAAAACCTCTCCGAGCAAACACCCAGATAAACTAGAACCGGAGAGCCTACCAAAGATCCACTCATCTCTGCCTGCTCAGAGCTACCCTCAAACCAAGCTTTAATCTAATAATCTTTCATTTACAATTTCTCCACATCAGTATGCTCACCAGCTATTTTATTGGTCAACCCTTTGGTCAACTCTATTAACCAAAGATGGTTAACCGTCTGAACTGTTTTATTTTGGGCATTCTGGAAGCATTTTAATTTTATTGCCTATACAAGAATGTTTATCCCAAAACTCAGTATTACCTCTAAAATATTAACATGAAACTTGAACTAGATATTCATAAAAGATATATCTATCTACATGCAGTAACTGCATATTTTCATGAATATCACATGCTACTTCACTGCCTGTTATCCTATTTTTCTGAAAGCTTCTGCATTCAGTTTTTTTTCTTCTGTTAGTCTCTGGGCCAATATTTATGCATTGCTAAAAAGAGACATGAAATCAAAGTTTTTTTTGAAAGTGCAAAAAAACTAAATTTAGTCAGGAAATAATAATTTATGCAGCATGAGACGATGGTGCTGATTGGACTGGTTTTGGCATTCAAATACCAAGAATCGCTACAGTGTGGAAACAGGCCATTGGACCCATTGGATCCACACCACCCTTTCAAAGGGCATCCCACTCAGACCCACCCCACTACTCTAGCTCTGTAACCCTGCATTTCCCATTGCTAATCCACCTAACCTGCACATCTTTGGGAAATATCAGAGAAAATCCATGCAGACACGGGGGTAATGTTCAACCTCCACACAGACAGTGACCGGAGGTTGGAATTGAACCTGGGATCCTGGTATTATGAGGCAGCACTGCAAACCACTGAGCTACCGTGCTACTGATGCAGGAGATTTTAAACATCAATCTTATTTAATTGTTAAATTCAAATCAGACCAGTATGCTGTAATTGTTCTCGTATTGCAATGAAGACATAGCAGAATTGACTGTCTCCACAGTCCTTTACTCATTGAAAAAGGTGTTATCTGTAGGCATAATCATTTTGCCTTCGAAGAACAGGGCCCAATATACGAATAAGTCTAGCTTCCAGTACACTCAAATGAATCACAGTGTGAGAATACTATTGTAATTTGTAGATCAGTCAGGATTATTGGGTCAATATTGAATTGAATTGAGTTTATTGTCACATGTACCCAGGCACAGTGAAAAGTTTTATCTTGTGAGCAATATAGGCAGATCAGGTAGTTAAATAGTTTATTTACTATTTAATAGACAATAGGTGCAGGAGTAGGCCATTCTGCCCTTCGAGCCTGCACCACCATTCAATATGATCATGGCTGATCATCCTTAATGAGTATCCTGTTCCTGCCTTATCTCCATAACCCTTGATTCCACTATCCTTGAGAGCTCTATCCAACTCTTTCTTAAATGAATCCAGAGACTGGGCCTCCACTGCCCTCTGGGGCAGAGCATTCCACACAGCCACCACTCTCTGGGTGAAGACGTTTCTCCTCATCTCTATCCTAAATGGTCTACCCCGTATTTTTAAGCTGTGTCCTCTGGTTCAGCACTCACCCATCAGCGGAAACATGTTTCCTGCCTCCAGAGTGTCCAATCCTTTAATAATCTTCTATGCCTCAATCATATCCCCTCTCAGTCTTCTAAACTCAATGGTATTCAAGCCCAGTCGCTCCAGTCTTTCAGTGTAAGTTAATCCTGCCATTCCAGGAATTGCCCTCGTGAACCCACGCTGCACTCCCTCAATAGCCAGAATGTCTTTCCTCAAATTTGGAGACCAGAACTGCACACAGTACTCCAGGTGTGGTCTCACCAGGGCCCTGTACAGCTGCAGAAGAACCTCTTTGCTTCTATACTCAATCCCTCTTGTTATGAAGGCCAGCATGCTATTAGCCTTCTTCACTACCTGCAGTACCTGCATGCTTACCTTCACTGACTGGTGTACAAGAACACCCAGATGTCTCTGTAATACCCCTTTACCTAAATTTCTGCCTTCCTGTTCTTGCCACCAAAGTGGATAACCATACATTTATCCACATTAAACTGCATCTGCCATGCATCTGACCACTTACCTAACCTGTCCAGGTCACCCTGTAATCTCCTAACATCCTTCTCACATTTCACCCTGCCACCCAGCTTAGTATCATCAACAAATTTGCTAATGTTATTACTAATACTATCTTCTATATCATTAACATATATTGTTAAAAGCTGCAGTCCCAGCACTGATTACTGCGGTACCCCACTAGTCACTGCCTGCCATTCCGAAATGGAGCCGTTTATCACTACTCTTCGTTTCCTATCAGCCAACCAACTTTCAATCCAAGTTAGTACTTTGACTCCAATACCATTCGCCCTAATTTTGCTCACTAACCTCCCATGTGGGACTTTATCAAAAGCTTTCTGAAAGTCCAGGTACACTACATCTACTGGATCTCCCTCGTCCATCTTCAGAATTACATCCTCAAAAACATTCCAGAAGATTAGTCAAGTTAGGAGATTTACTTATCTAAACAGCGGCAAAACAAAAGCACAGGTACAGGTAAATGCTAAGAGTTTGAGAGTCCATTCAGTATTCTAACAACAGTAGGGTAGGAACTGTTTTGAAACCGGCTGATGCATGTGTTCAGGCTTCTCTACCTTCTCCCCGATGGTAGAGGTTGTAGAAAAACATTGCCAGGGTGGGATGAATCTTTGAGAATGCTGGCAGCCTTTCCTTGACAGCGGGCCTAGTAGATGGGTTCTATAGATGGGAGGTTGGCCTTTGTGATTGTCTGGGCCGAGTTCACCACTCTCTGTAACCATCTCCAATCTTGAATGATACAGTTGCCATACCAGATGGTGATACATCCAGGCAGAATGCTCTCGATAGCACACCTATAAAAGTTGGCAAGGGTATTCGCAGTAATGCCAAATTTCTTCAACTGCCTGAGGAAGAAGAGACATTTGAAACCAGTGCATCCGCATGAAGAGTGCAAGAAAGCTTATTGTGGATGACCATTCCAGGAGCTTGAAACACCCCACTTTTTCCACCTCTATGTTGTTAATGTGTAGGGGTCATGAGTAAAATCCTGCCAAAAATCAATAATGAGTTCCTTGGTTTTGCCGGCATTGAGTTGTTCTCAGTATACCATCTTCCACCTCGTGTCTGTAGTTTGTTTTGTCACCATCTGAGATTCGACCGACTACGGTGGGTCATCAGCGAACTTGTAAATGGCATTAGTCTGATATTTGGCGACCCAGTCATGGGTATACAGTGAGTACAGTAGGGGGCTGAGCACATACCCCTGGGGGGCTCCAATGTTAAGTGTTAGTGAGAATGAAATGTTGTCTCCAGTCTTCACTGATTGTGGCCTGTGGATCAGGAAACTGAGGATCCAGTTGCAGAGAGTGAGGCTTAGTCCAAGATCACTAAGTTTAATAATCAGTCTCAAGGGGATAATAGTGTTGAAGGTTGAACTGTATTCCATGAGTATTATTCTTACGTAGCTGTTTTTGGTGTCAACATGTTTTAGGGAGGAGTGAAGGGCAAGTGATATGGCATCTGACGTGGATCTGATGGTCCAATAGTCAAAATGGAGTGGGTCAAGAATAGTGGGAAGCTGGTGTTGATTAATGCCATGACCAGCCTTTCAAAGCATTTCATGACTACCATAGTTAAGACCTCTGGTCAGTAGTCATTGAGACATGCTGCATGAGCCTTCTTAGGCACAGGGATGATGTTGGCCCTCTTGAAACAGGCAGGGATAGTGGCCTGCTGCAGGGACAGGTCGGAGATGTCCAAGAAGACCTCTACCAGTTGATCTGCACATGCTCTGAGTGCACGGCCTAATACTCCGTCTGGTCCCATCGCTTTCCTTGGGTTCACGTGAAGGAAAACTGATCTGACTGATTAGGGATAGTCAACATGGCTTTATGCGCAGGAAATCATGTCTCTCAAATTTGATTGAGTTTTTTGAAGAAGTAACAAAGAGGATTGATGAGGGCAGAGCGGTAGAAGTGATCTATATAGACTTCAGTAAGGCGGTCGACAAGGTTCCCCATGGGAGACTGGTGAGCAAGGTTAGATCTCATGGAATACAGGGAGAACTGGCCATTTGGATACAGAACTGGCTCAAAGGTAGAAGACAGAGGATGGAGGTGGAGGGTTGTTTTACAGACTGGAGGCCTGTGACCAGTGGAATGCCACAAGGATCGGTGCTGGGTCCACTACTTTTCATCATTTATATAAATGATTTGGATGTGAGCATAAGAGGTATAGTTAGTAAGTTTGCTGATGACATCAAAATTGGAGGTGTAGTGGACAGCAAAGAAAATCTCTGATTACAATGGGATCTTGACCAGATGGGCCAATGGGCTGAGAAGTGGCAGATGGAGTTTAATTTAGAGAAATGTGAGGTGTTGCATTTTGGGAAAATAAATCTTAGCAGGACTTGTACATTTAATGGTAAGGTCCTCGGGAGTGTTGCTGAACAAAGAGACCTTGGAATGCAGATTCATAGCTCCTTGAAAGTGGAGTCACAGGTAGATAGGATAGTGAAGAAGGCGTTTGGTATGCTTTCCTTTTATTGGCCAGAATATTGAGTACAGGAGTTGGGAGGTCATGTTGCAGCTGTACAGGACATTGGTTAGGCCACTTTTGGAATATTGCGTGCAATTCTGGTCGCCTTCCTATCGGAAAGATGTTATGAAACTTGAAAGGGTTCAGAAAAGATTGACAAGGATGTTGCCAGGGTTGGAGGTTTGAACTATAGGGAGAGGCTGAACAGGCTGGGGCTGTTATCCCTGGAGCATTGGGGCTGAGGGGTGACCTTATAGAGGTTTATAAAATCATGAGGGTCATGGATAGGTTAAATAGACAAAGTCTTTTCCCTGGGTGGGGGAGTCCAGAACTAGAGGGCATAAGTTTAGGGTGAGAGGGGAAAGATATAACAGAGACCTAAGGGGCAACATTTTCACGCAGAGAGTGGTACGTGTATGGAATGAGCTGTCAGAGGAAGTAGTGGAGGCTAATACGATTGCAAAATTTAAAATGCATCTGCATGGTTATATGAATAGGAAGGGTTTGGAGGGATATAGGCCAGGTGCTGGCAAGTGGGACTAGTTTGGGTTGGGATATCTGGTCACCATGGATGGGTTGGACTGAAGGGTCTGTTTCCATGCTGTACATCTCTATGGCTCTACCTGACCTCTGATGCAGTGACTGTTGGGATAGGTTCATTAGGACTTGACGGAGTTTGTGTTACCTCTCTGCTGAAATTCTGCTCAAAGCGAGCATAGAAGGCGTTGAGATGATCTGGGAGGGATGTGTCATTGTCTGCTATCTTCTGCTATGTTCTGGTCACCACACTGCCAGAAGGATGTGGCTGCTTTGGAGAGAGTATAGAGAAGGTTTACCAGGGTGTTCCCTGACATGGGAGATTTTAACTATGAAGAAAGGTTTGATAGGCTTGGTTTGTCTTCACTGGAACTCAGGAGGTTGAGAGGTGACCTGTTAGAAGCTTATAAGGTTGTGAATGACATGGATGTAGTGGCAAATATGAAGCTTTTTCCTTGGGTGGAGGAGTCCATTACAAGGGGGCACAGGTTCAAGGTGAGGAGGTTTAAAAGAGATGTTTAAAAGGAGGGAGGTTTAAAAGAAGCATCTGGACAAATACATCAATAAGAAGGGAATAGAGGCATACGGATTCTGTAAGTGAAGTCAGTTTTCATATGGAAGGTCAAAATGGGTCGACGCAGGCTTGGAGGGCCGAAGGGCCTGTTCCTGTGCTGTATTGTTCTTTGTTATTTGTTATCCTATAGTAGAATCATATCTGACATTGGGCACTATGTTTTGAAAGCATTGATTAGTTGAACATGGTTGGCATGCTGCCTGCTTCAGACAGGCAAAGGGATGTTAGTTTGATCTGGTATTTCCTTGGTACTGTTTCCTTTCTAAATTTGACATCATAGAGTCTCAGTCCTGATGAGTTCAAGACAAAAGGTTTCAATGTCATTTTACTTTTTAGCAAAAATTAAGTTCTTCAGGGATTGATGAAAAAAGGATTACATTACAAAAGGATTATCCTCCACTTTGAACCATTGAATTACTTCACCCAGACAATTTTCTCATATGGCATTTTATTTGTTAATAACTAAATTTATAACCAGTTCAAAATGAGGGTTAAATCAAAATTGTAGAAATATATTTTATTGATATTCATTTTTACGGTTTTAATGCCTTCTTTGAAGCTTTTACTTGAATGAGTCAGTTTGTTCTGAAAACCTGGGTTTGTAGTTAACGCCATTGCCCATAGCTGTGAACTAATTTTATGTTGTGCAATTTTATTATATGCAGTGTTCCTAATTTCCCAGCATAGTTTTGTTGCAAGAAAAAGTCAATGGGACAAATTTACATGAACCTAACAAAGCTTCTAATTTTTGTTCCAACTGCAATAATATTATTTCTAGTGTTCCCCTACTCTTGTTCCCTTCATATTTTTATGATCCCTTTGGCAACATCATCTGAGAATACAGTGTCAATTTCAACATGTATGCAGACTTAATCAGCTCTACCTCACCATAAGTTCTCTCAACTTCTCTTCTGAATTATCCATTGCTTATCTGGCATTCAGTATTAGATGAGTAGACATTTCCTTCAATTAGATATTGGGAAATGATAGGATAATGCCTTTGGTTCGAGCCACAGATTCTGTTCCTTTGCCACTAACTGCATTGATCCCTCTCCTCAGTCACTGTCTGCAGCTGACTGTTTGCGACCTTGTTGTTATACTTGACCCAGATACGAGTCTCTAATCACATCCACACCATCACTAAGACTCATGTTTTTCCAATACTATATCATCACTTGACTGCACCCCCTGTCTTAATTCATCTGCAGGTGAAAGTCACCTTCCATATCTTTTGTTACATATAGACATACTACTACTTAACACATTTCTCACTGCCCTGTCACATGTCACCATCTGGAAATGGCATGGTGGCTCAGTGGTTAGCAATGCTGCCTCACAGCACCAGGGACCCAGGTTTGATTCCAGCCTCGGGCGACTGTGTGGGTTTTGTCTGGGTGCTCCAGTTTCCTCCCACAATCCAAAAATGTGCAGGTCAGGTGGATTGGCCATGCTAAATTGCCCATAGTGTTAGGTGCATTAGTCAAGGGTATATATAGAGTAGGGGAATGGGTCTGGGTGGGTTACTCTTCAGAGGGTTGGTGTGGACTTGTTGTGCTGAAGGGCCTGTTTCCACACTGTAGGGAATCTTGAGTAAAATTAGGGCGCACGGGATTGGGGGCAAAGCACTAGATTGGATAGAGAATTGGTTGGCTAATAGGAAACAAAGGGTAGTGATTAACGGCTCCATTTCGAAATGGCAGGCAGTGACCAGTGGGGTACCGCAGGGATCCGTGCTGGGGCCGCAGCTTTTTACAATATATGTAAATGATATAGAAGATGGTATCAGCAATAACATTAGCAAATTTGCTGATGACACAAAGCTAGGTGGTAGGGTGAAATGTGATGAGGATGTTAGGGGATTACAGGGTGACCTGGACAAGTTAGGTGAGTGGGCAGATGCAGTTTAATGTGGATAAATGTCTGGTTATCCACTTTGGTGGCAAGAACAGGAAGGCAGATTACTACCTCAATGGTATCAAATTAGGTAAAGGGGCTGTTCAGAGAGATCTGGGTGTTCTTGTCCACCAGTCAATGAAGGCAAGCATGCAGGTACAGCAGGTCGTGAAGAAGGCAAATAGCATGCTGGCCTTCATAACAAGAGGGATTGAGTATAGAAGCAAAGAGGTGCTTCTGCAGCTGTACAGGGCCCTGGTGAGACCACACCTGGAGTACTGTGTACAGTTCTGGTCTCCAAATTTGAGGAAAGACATTCTGGCTATTGAGGGAGTGCAGCGTAGGTTCACGAGGTCAATTCCTGGAATGGCAGGATTGCCTTACACGGAAAGACTGAAGCGACTGGGCTTGTATACCCTTGAGTTTAGAAGACTGAGAGGGGATCTGATTGAAACGTATAGGCTTATGAAAGGACTGGACACTCTGGCAGGAGGGAACATATTTCTGTTGATGGGGGAGTGCCGAACCAGAGGACACAACTTAAAAATACGGGGTAGACCATTTAGGACAGAGATGAGGAGAAACTACTTCACCCAGAGAGTGGTGGCTGTGTGGAATGCTCTGCCCCAGAGGGCAGTGGAGGCCCAGTCTCTGGATTCTTTTAAGAAAGAATTGGATAGAGCTCTTAAAGATAGTGGAGTCAAGGGGTATGGAGATAAGGCTGGAACAGGATACTGATTAGGAATGATCAGCCATGATCATATTGAATGGCGGTGCAGGCTCGAAGGGCAGAATGGCCTACTCCTGCATCTATTGTCTATTGTCTATTGTCTAATCCAAAAAGAACTTCTAAAACTAGAAGTTATTTCTGTTACTGATTTATGAATGACTGAGAGAAAGACATATAAAGGGAAATGGTAAAGGTTTTTTCCATTGTCCTAATTTGATAACAAGTAAAGGTTCTTTGAAAGAAATAAACAGGCAAGATTTTGAAGGAGGAAATGGAGGAGGGGAGAAACTCGTGGTCTTTAAATATTGTAATCCTTGGAGAAACCAATGGCGGGGGGGGGGCAGTGGTGTAGACAAAGGATTACAAGGTGAACTGAGAAACTACCTCAAAGAAGAGGAGAAAACAAAATAGTAAGTTCAAAGAGAAGATGTAGATGAGGTGATTTAAGTTGGACTATGACAGTAAAGGTTAGTAGCAGGTCTAGGATCTTGATTGGTAAATGCATGGAATTGGGGGAGAGAAGAATTAGGGTCTTTTAAAGTCTCCAGGTTAGTCACTGATAATAGCTTGAACTGGCTGAATTTGCATGATTTGTATAGAAATTTCAAATCATACAAGAGGCATTATGAGCATGATATGTATATACAGGACAATTCATGCTTGTCCTAGACAAGTGTTCTGGAAACCATTTGCTTCCATTTTGTAACTGACACACTTACTTAGAATTTGACATTTCTCATTGATTTGATACTCAGAAACTGCAGATGAAACAAAGTTTAATGTTTCCGCTTTACAACTTTCACAACGTCTTTAACATAATAAAATATCCCAAAGCATTTTGCAGGAATATCATAAAACTTTACAAAACACAACAAATGAAAGAATGAAACAAGCAGAGCAGGAGAGATTTGGATGGTGTTACGCTTATGGAAGGTAGAATACAGCAGGCCAGCAAGGAGAGAATTTGAATAGTGAAGTGCACTGGTTACAAAGGATGAGGTCTTCAATACCAATTAAGCTGAGGCAGGAGTGAAGTCAGCCATTGTTAGATCACTAACCTTGCTCTACTTCTCAGTCTGAATATAACTCCATGTTCAACACTCCAAGAAATAAGCTGGTACACTGTTAGTTTCAGTTCTTGTACTTATTCCCGACTGACATCTTATGATTTACCCCTCTGGAACTTAATTGGATTTTCCATTTAATTTGATTTCCTGTGACATTGACTTGGACCAAAGGTTCAAGATTAAAAATGAAACACACCGCCAATTGAAACCTAAAGCAGTCAATTAATGGCCACCTTCTCTTTAGATTAAAGCAGTGATTACTGTTTCCAACAAGTTGGAACAGTGGCAGCTGACTCCTGAAATGGAGTGGCCTGGCTGTTGGATCGAGGAGGGACCTTGACCAGATTAATCTGGAAATAGCGGGAGGTAATTGGGGCACAAATAAGTGTGTGTGGGGTGGGGGTGGGTAGGACATAAAAAGCCAAATAGGAGAAAGTGAGGACTGCAGATGCTGGAGATCAGAGTTGAGAGTGTGGTGCTGGAAAAGCACAGCACGTCAGGCAGCATCTGAGGAGCAGGAGAATTGATGTTTCAGGCATAAGCCTTTCAGCAAAGTGGGTAGAGAGATAAATGGGAGGGGATTGGGTTGAGAGACAGGTAGCTGAGAGTACAGTAGGTAGATGAAGGTGGGAATAATGGTGATTGGTCGGAGAGGAGGGTGGAACAGATAGGTGGGAAGGACGATGGACAGGTAGGAAGGGCTTCAGGGCAAACGAGATGACCTGGGGGGTTGCAGTAAAAGAGAGACTCGCTGAGATCCTTGCAGAGAGAGGAGAACTTCTTCAAAGTAGGCAAACTTGGAAGATGCTTTCCTTGCAGAGACAGGAGGAGAACTTCTTCAAGGTAGCCCTTCCTACCTGTCCATCTTTTTTTCTCATCTATCTACTCAACCCTCCTCTCTGACCTATCACCTTTACTCCCACCTTCATCCCCCTATCACACTCTCAGCTACCTTCCACCCAGCCCCACGTCCCTGTCCCATTTATCTCTCTCTCAAGCCTCATTCCTGACGAAGGGCTTATGCCCAAAACGTCAATTCTTCTGTTCCTTGGATGCTGCCTGACCTACTATGCTTTTCCAGCAGCACATTCTCGACATAAAAAGCCAAACCCCACCCCTGTCTCTGACCTCCCTGACCCCCCACTCCTCCCATTCCACCATGAAGTTACCTATTGTACTAGCTAGTCCTGGACTTCCAGGTGGCTGTTTCACCAGTAGCCTCGGTCTCTGAAGTGTCACTATGGCTTGCAGTGACTGCCAGCTTCTGATTGACTCCTTGATGGATTGATTGATTGGCATCAATTGGAGCAGAGAATCACTGTTCCTAGGAATCGATCCAGTGAACAGCCTGCCGGGTGAGCACTTAGTCACCCTGATAGGTGTATGATCTGGTGGTCTTTCCACTTTGGTGTGGTGGTGGTCCCTGCACATTTTCATACTCCCATTACAGTTGGGAGAAAAGCCAGAATGTTCCATTGAAAGATTTTGCACTTTACACTCTGGAAAATAGTAAAAGTGGTTTCTTTGATCGTGGATTTGTTTTGCAGAATTGGAGGTTAACTGTTTACACCCTTACTTAAATTCTATCAGTTCCCCCATGATTCTTCACACATTTTCTCTGCATTACAACCTGCCTCTGGAACTCTGCTGCATTTTACCCTGACAGGTGACATGTGATGCTGATTCTTTTCAGGCTGAGTCTGACTTGTAAGCCCCTTCTCCAATTTCTTACTATCTGTAGCCTGCCTGGTGTAATACATATATGGTCTAAGGATTGATGTCAGCTTTAGTTGTCACTGACGATCTGATTGGAAGGATGCTGTTCCAAAATATCCAAACAGCTTGATGATCCTTAGCTGTAATGAAACCTTTCTAAGCTAATTTCTTGTGGGTGGCGGGGGGAGTGAAGTGTGTGTGCAGAGAAGGAAGCTTCCTAGCCTGGGATTTCCCTGTCTATTCTTAATTTTAGTGCTTGCATTGCGGACTTTGCTTCAACTGTGTGCAGTTGTAAATAACAGATACTCAGAACAGAATAAAGAAAGCCACTTTTAAAGAATCGGTTCTGTTAATGTTGAAAATCAAAGAGGAAGATTTTCACACACAATGCCAGTACAGCAAATACTACAGGATCACAATCGGAGAGTTAGTTGGACTACTATTACCTTAACTAGTAAGTAGAAAAAAATCTTCTGATATATACTAGAAGTGATTCATTGGAGTAGACAGAGGTTTATACTAAAGGAATGCATACTTTTCAAACAAAACATGGTTATAGATCTGAATTTTATGAATCTTTTGGAATTGTCTTGCTAGCAAGTGGCTAGTTTTATGGACAGTGGTATCATTATATGGGTGGGAAGAATCAAGCAAAAATGTTACTAAGAGTGTACCATACATTGATTGCTGAACTAGGAGCATGTCATTTGCACCAGTTATCTTGTTAATTGAGAATATCAGAATACCAAAGAATATGATACTGAAGCTACTTCCCTTATCAACCGAGTTCAATATAGTGTCGGACAGTTGTATTGCTAGAGGTCTTTGTTTTTTCAGGGACTTTTAAAGTTTGTTTTAGCCAAATATTGACAATGCTGCCCTCCAGGCAAATTATAAAATTTACCACTGGCATTAGAAAGGAAAGTGGTTGTCAAGCTCCTTGGATCAATTGAGTGTGACAAAGATGACTTACCATGGTTTTCCAGTTGAATTTAAAAGGATCTTGTCTCTCAGTAAAGTAATTTGTGATGCTCCAGCATTTGTAGTAGAAGATATGAAATGATGCGTTGACTCACTGTCGGTTAAGATGGTGTGTCAACATTTTAAATTGAAATTAGAAAGGTTTCAAAACAATTTCTCAGAGTACCCAATCCAAAATATTGAAGATGATGTTTAACCACAACTTCTATTGTGCAAAGTTTTCAATGTGGGTAGTCCATTGCAAAAATGATTTTTCAATACCTGCTATTCGAGGGAGTACGCCAACCTGGAAACATCTCTGTATGGGTCCTTTTTAATTAAGGGATAATTCTCAATCTGAGGTTCTGGTCAAATAAATTGGGAGAAAGTGAGGACTGCAGATGCTGGAGTACCAGAGTTGAAAAATGTGGTGTTGGAAAAACACAGCAGGCCAGGCAGCATCCGAGAAGCAGGAGAATTGACGTTTCGGGCATAAGCCCTTCTTCAGCCCTCCGACACCATACTTCATGCCTGAAGAAGGGCTTATGCCCGAAACGTTGATTCTCCTGCTCCTCGGATGCTGCCTGGCCTGCTGTATTTTTCCAGCACCACATTTTTCAACTCTAGTCAATAACTTGTTCTTTATCCCCGATAGAAGACTCTGTCAGGCTTATACTTTACAAAGCTTACAGGTAAGTGGGGAGCAGAATTCAATATTTAATTAATCTTAAAATAGCCCTTTTGCGGAGCAAGTTTCCTCCTAGTAAGATATGCAGCTTCAAGTACATGCAAGAAAGCCATACTGTGAGTTAGACATACAATCCTAAATTGATAGCCTAATTCTTCACACACTCAAGCTTATCCAGTAAATGTGGAATTATTGAATTACATCCAATGATGTACACCACATTGTAGGCTTTGCAGCATGGCTTACTGGGTACGGTTAGTACCTTGCTTATTGTGAGCAGTTTGATATGATCTGCCAGTGTTTGGGATGCACAGCCGATATCCCTAGCATTTCACAGGCACTGAAATTCATATACCATCTTATTCATTTGTGTGATTGACAGAATATCTGTTTGGCTTAATGCTGGCAAATACCACGTGCGTTAATGTGATTTACAAGTCTGTCAGGCTTGCAGTGTGACACACTTGCATGTACTGGAACCTACATACATTAATACACAGTATTTTCAGACTGATGGAAGATATACATGCAGTATGCTTGTTTCAACTCAACAAAATAGATGACGCTAGTTCGTTTCTCAGGGCCATGCCCTGACCAATCAGAGTCAGCCTGGCTGGTTTAAAATTTAAACAAAGCCTTGCTGTTCCTAGCAATCAGCATTAATGAGTATATTCTTTATACCAACATCTGTATCAATCAGAGAACACTGATAATAATCAGCACTCTCCTATCATGCAGTATAAATTCAGAAACTTAATGCTACTTCTTTATCATGTTGGTCTTTCCCTGAATTTATATTGACATAATGAGTGCAAAATGAAAAGCTTCAATGAAATATGTGGCACGGTGGCTCAGTGGTTAGCCTGGCTGCATCACAGTGCCAGGAACTCAGGTGACTGTTAAGTGACTGTCTGTGTGTAATTTGCATATTCTCCCCATGGCTACATGGGTTTCCTTAAGGTGCTCCAGTTTCCTCCCACTGTCCAGAGATGTGCAGATTAGGTGAATTGGCCATGCTAAATTGCCCATAGTATCCAGGGATGTGCAGGATAGATGGATTAGCCATGGGAAATGCAGGGTTACAGTGATAAGGTAGGCAGGTGGATCTGGGTGGGATGCTCTTCGAAGGGATGGTGTGGACTTGATGGGCCAAATGGTCTGCTTCCATACTGTAGGGGTTGTATGAATACTCAAGTGCTCTATTACCCAATGACTAACAATTGTTCCTCACTTCCCATTTTTCCTAGTGTTACTGATTTTCACACTGTTCCATAGTATTGAAAATTGGCATCAATTTCCAAACAGTGGATAAGTCAAGGAAGTGAATGTGCAAATACTAACTATTATTTAGATTTTTTTGTCAAGATTCAGAATGCAAAGGTACAATTAACTACAATTCCATACAGTTAGAAGAATTTGTTTGCGTAGGCTTACCATAATACAGCTTTTCAAATGATGCTGGGATAGGTTTGAGTAACAATTTATATGCTTCAATTTCATTATATTTTGAATTAATGGAAGTAGCATTAAATTTCTGAATTTGATGAGACAAGATCCACCTGGTGCCTGTTAACATCATTTTAACTTTATTCTTTGTGGTGTGACTTGCATTTAGTTAAACTGGCATGACATCTTGTCTCACTGAATACTTGCTCATTTTACAGAAAGATTGATGATGTCTACTCTTACATAAATGTCGCTGGATAACTTTACCTCCTCTCCTTGTGGAATCTGCTTTGTTACAAGTTAATAAGAAATATTATTATTTAGAAATGTTTTAATGTATCTAAATTATGCCTGTGGGCTCTTGCCTACAGATGATAATCCACCATGCTTTGCCCATTGAATGTTTTGTGTTTCGTGATTAATTTAAGCCAATTAAACTATTGGATTTTGTCAACTTCTATTAAATTATTGACAGTGGACCATAGACTTATTTTCTATTGCAAGGTATAAGTTACATTGACGTATGAGGAGTATAAGTTGCTATGGCCTATCTTAAGTGTAGTGGAGACAACAGTAAGAAAAGCATACCTGGTCACACTATGATTAGCAGGGAGTACATCTGCCATTGCTTCTGTTCCTGTTCCTGCCACTGCAGTCGTGTTCTTTTCTGCAGAATATTCTGTAGGTAACTGATACTGTAATTTAAAGTGTTTTATGACAATGACTACTTAATTTTGAGCATTTAGTTTTAACTGCTGTCATAAAATTTTAATTGCTGAACTAAAGTGCATAAGAAATTATGGAACAGAGAGATACCAGATCTTTATAATTCAGTGTTCAGTGAACAGCTCAGCTCCACTGATATTTCAGGGAATCTAATGCCATCCTTCAGAAATGAATTTATTTCTAAAGATAGACCTCATACCTGACGTCTATTCTCTGTATCCACTTAAAATCAACAATTAAAGAGATTGCATCCAGCAGTAACGATAACATTTTAGTTCAGTCATTTGAGAAATTCTTTCTTTGGAGTACATCTGTATTCTCATTGAGACTGAGTTCTGATGGTTGTGAAGTTGTGTGTCCATTTGCATATGTCATTGTTGAAGAGGAACTCATCACTGGTTTCTATACTGTTTTATATTTCATTGCTGGCATGCTTACATTTCCTTAATTGCTCAGATAATTGATTCAACAACAACCATTGACATTCTGAAAGTTTGGCACTCAAACGTGGCTAGAAGTTTATTAAACTAAATATAGTGTAATTATAGACAGTGTGAGGTAAAGCTGGGCTCTTTTCTGATGCTTTGCCTCAGGTGTAATAACTGAAACAGGGTTTTATGTGAAATTTACCAACAATTGTTTCATCAATGAGTGATGGTTTATAACATGTTACCAGTTTTTAGTCACATAAATATTATTCCAAAAATTTATTGTCTATTTAGTTTATTAAAATAACTATAGTACAAGTTCAAGTCTTTTCACATCAATGTATATTTAAATCAGGAAGAAAATTCAGTCTGTTTAGTGAGTAGAAATGCCACAAGCTGTTGTTTTCTCAGTTTTAGCTTGCTTCTATTTGAACTTTAATACCACAGTACTGTGCTTTTTTTTACCACCATGGTGTGGAAGTGCCAGCGTTGGAGTGAATGGACAAGGTCAGAAGTCACACGATATCAGGCTATAGTCCAGCAGGTTTATTTGAAATCACAAGCTTTTAGGGTGCTGCCCCTTCATCAGGTGAAGTGAAGAATAGCACACAGGCACAGAATTTATAGGAGGAGTGAGATCAATGGGTACAGAGATCAAAAGATCTTACAAATGGTGCGAATGGAGTGCTGAATAATAAATCACTTCAGGTGATCAAAGGTGTCAGATGGTGTAAGGGAAGTGTCAACACCTGAACAGTAAGTGAAGGGGATGACCTATAATCTAAATAATTGAGGCAGAGAGATAATTACAAAAAATTAAAAACAATGTGGTGCTGGAGACAAACCAAATGACTGGAATAGTATGATCGGTACAAGAGTCACATGCCGAGGGTTTAACCAAAGTAACAAATAATCCAAAACTGTACAAACTGATTAAAGTACAGACATCATAACAAGTTATCAACATGGTGGTATTAATACAGAAGAGTAAGGAAGATTTACAAATATAGAACAGTATGGTGGCGTTACATGTAGTGCAACATGAACCCATGATCACGGTTGAGACCATTTTCATGGATACGGAACTTGGCTATCAGTTTCTGCTTGGCAATTCTGCAGTGTTGTGCATCTTGAAAGTCACCTTGAAGGCCACTTACCTGAAGATCAGAGGCTGAATGTTCTTGAGTATTGAAGTGTTCCCCAATTGTGAGGTAATATTCCTGTGTAGCGATTGTTGTGTGGTGTCCATTCATTTTTGAATGGATGTCATGTAATAATATCTATCATGTTACTCTAGCCACTTGGTTTGTCTAGAACACGACTTTATTTTTAATTTTTTGCAATAATCTCTCTGCCCTCAATTAATTGGATTATAGGTCATCGCCTTCACTTACTTTTAAGCTGTTTGCAATTTCCTCACAACATCTGACACTTTTGATCATCTGCAGTGACTTATTATTTGGCACTCCACTCATGCCATTTATATGACCTTTTGATCTTTGTGCCCATTGATCTCTCTCTGCCTGTAAATTCCATGCCTTTTCTTCACTTCAGTTGATGAAGGGGCAGCACTCCAAAAGCTTGTGAGTTTGAATAAACCTGTTGGACTATAACCTGATATCGTGTGACTTCTGACCTTTTTTGCAACAACCATAATACTGCATTAAATATATGTAAAGAGACCACTCCCTACAACCATCACTAATACAGTACTGGTTCTGTGACAAATGTAGCAGTTATAAAATGGAACAATTTAGCTGGTGAGATAGATGATGCATTGGTTTTAATTTTATGTAGCTCCCTTGATTCAGGAACAGTCCCATTATATTGGACGATAGTGAATTTAACTCCTTTATTCAAAAAGGGAGGAAGACAGAAAGCAATAAACTTAAGACCAGTTAGTTTAATATCTGTCATAAGGAACATGTTAGAACCTATTATTAATGTATTATGGAATGGCACTTGGCAAGTTCTAGGTAAACAAGCAGTGTCAACACACTTTTATGAAATTAAAATCATGTTTAACCAACTTATTGGAATTATTTGAAGAAGTAACATATACTGTTGATCAAGGGGGTGTACTGTACTTTGAATTCCAGAAGGCATTTGATAAGGTACCAAACAAGGTTTATTGCAGAAAATAAAAGCTGATTGTGATGGTAACATGTTGGCATGGATAGAAAACTGGCTAGCTAATATATGAAACAGATTAGGCATATGTAGCTCATTTTCTGTTTGGCCAGGTATGACCAATGGTGTGTCACAGGGATCAGTTCTGGGGCCTCAACATTTTCTAAAGTGTGCAACTCATTTGTATAAAGAGGCCAAAAGTGTGGTTGCTAAGTTTGCTGATTAAACAAAGTTTTATAGGAAAGTAATTTGTGAAAAGGAAATAAGGGGACTACAAAGAGATATTGATGGGCTATACAAGTGGGAAATGAAGTATAACATAAAGAAAAATGAAACCTATTTTGGGAAAAATAATGCTAAAGAAGCATATTATCCAAACAGAGATATTGCTGAGCTCTGAGATGCGGGAAGATTTTAGCTGACCTAATGCAAGAATGGTAAAAAAGATATCTTCAAGTACTAATTCAGTTAATTAGGCAAGTTAATAGAATGTTGCTGTTTATTTCAAGGGAATTGGGTACAAAAGTAGGAAGGCTACGCTTCAGCTATACAAGGTTTTGATGAGACCAGCTTCGTATTATTATGTATAGCATTGGTTTCCTATTTAAGGAAGGCTGTAAAGCATAGGAAGCAGTTTAGAAGAGGCTTACCAGACTGGAATGAGTGGGCTTTCTTATGAGGAAAAGGCTGAAGCTAGATTTATCTCTGTTTAGTAGATGGAAGAATAAGAGTGAATGAAACATATAGATCCTGAGAGGTCTTGACATGGTGCACTTGGAAAAGGATGGGAGATTCTAGAAATAAAGAGCACTTTAAAAATTAAGTTCAACAATCTTAGACAGAGATGAGGAAAAGTCTTTTCACATAACATTTTGTGAGGCTTTGACATACTGTTCCTTCAAACACCGATTGAAGCTAAATATTTGAATTGTTTTAAGACAGAGATAGATCGGTTTTTGCTCAGTAAAATGGGGGAGTTGTGTGAGAGATGATTGTAGATAGATAGGAATGCGGAATAATATGATCAGCTATGACATAACCTGAAGGGACTAAGTGACCTATTCCTGCTTCTGATTCTATATTCATATGTATTCTTATGTTGCCTCCAGATTTGCATTAAAGTACACTCAATGTTTACTGTGACACAAATCAGTTGCTAAAATACTGACATGAGATTGACTCCTGTAGCCAATTCCAAGGGTAACCTTTAGATGAGACAGCTATCGTTATACTGACTACACATGTTAGCTATTCCAGGATCTTTTGAAATTTAGAACATTCTTACTGACTGCACTGCATTGGATGGTGTGACATTCAGTGTTAGGTGGTGCCCTAGAGAGCCAGAGCAGATTAGAAATGTAACATTAAGCTACATCAATCATAAAATGCTTGTAGTATGGAGGGAGCCTTGTGACTTGTTATGTCTGTGCTGGCTCTCTGCAAAAGCAAGTCAGCTAGTCCCACTCTCCTGCCTTTTCCTGTAAATTTTCAGGTCAATATCTAATTCCTTTTAAACACCACCACAGTATTCTCCCTTGGGAGGTCCATTCCTGATCCTAACTACTCACTAAGTTTAAAAAAAAGGTTTTCCCCATGTTAACTATAGTCCTATTGCCAGTCACCTTAAATCAGTATCCTCTGGCTCTTGACCCTTTCTACCAATGGCAAGTTTCTCTCAATCTACCCCACCTTGACATTTAACATTTCTATCAAATCTCCTCCTAACCTCTTTTCTTTAAAGAGATGAGTCCCAACTTCCACAAACTGTGCATGTACCAGAAGTGTCTCATTCTTGGAATCATTCTCATAGATCTATTCTACATCTACTCACATTCTTCCTAAAGTGTTGTGTGTAGGATTGAAGGCAATACTCCTGTTAAAGCTGAAGCAGAGCTCTGAAAAGGTTTTGCTATATTTTTTAAGTATTCATTCAAAAGACATAGGCTAGACCATCATTTATTGTCCATCCTTAAATGCATAGGGGGGGTAACTAAGAGTCAACAGCACCACTGATGGTCTGAAGTCACACATTGGCCTAACAAGAACAATTTCAAACTTCCCTCCCTAGGGGACGTTAGTAAGGGACAATCCATAGGGATCGCATGTTACATTAGGTTAGTATTTTAGTCCACATTTTTGCACTGCATCCAAATTTCAATCGACTGGCATGGTTGAATTTGAACCCATGTCTCCAATCAATATAGCCTGGGTCCTTGATTACCAGTCATATGATGTTAAAAATCAGACAACACCAGGTTATCGTCTAACAGGTTTAATTGGAAGCATATTAGCTTTCGGAGCGCTGCTCCTTCATCAGGTGGTTGTGGAGAACACAATTGTAAGGCACAGAATTTATAGCAAATTTATTCCTAGTCATGTGATATTACTGCTATTCCACCACTCCAGATTTTCCAGTCTTTGGTTAGTCGGAATATCTCAGACATTCCAATTTACTGAGTATGTGATAATTGCTTGGGATGTTTAAACTGTCAATGAACAATTACTCAGCATCTGGAATTCTCCAAAGCCTAAATTCTGAACCAGTCTTCCTTACCAGAACTGTTAGCCAGGAAAGAGAGGAATTAAAATCTACTCTAACACCCAGCTAACTATAAAATGACCTTCCCTACCCTCTCCTGTGTATTGACACACCTCCCCCTCCCCAAGTCACTCACACTAACCCCTTTGACTATACCGTGACCCTATGAACTACACTCAACCTGGACTTAATATCCTGCCCCAGACCTGACTCCCCTGTCTCCTCTATTGGACAAACCCAAAACCCTGTTAATCGGACCTGAATCCCTAGCACCAACCTGACTTCACTAGCCCTAGTTCTACTACCCACTCACTCACTCTGTACCTTACACATCCTGCCACTTACGTATCCTTTTGCCATATCAACAATATCTATGCAATCCACCTTGCCACTTTTTCACCTTACACCCTCCCTACTTGCCACACCAGCCATTTGCCACTCTACTCCCTTAGCTTTTTACCTAATTCCCCTAACTCTTTACCCACTTAACCCTCTTAAACCATCTATCTAAAGGACCAACAATTCTTCAGTGTGTTTGTAAATGAATGAACTTGCGAGAATACAACAGTTAGTGTGGTAAGAAGGAGAAATCTTGGCTTTCCCCTTACTATCCTTCGTTATCAGGAATTAGCTTGATTAAAATTGTGCTGCATATTTCTGAAACCACCAGCATTGGAAGTTTAGCACTGAAATGTGGTGATGGAGTCAGGGTTAAAAAAAAGTAAATGTGAGAGCAGCAAGCAATGGAGATTACTACTTTTGGAAAATGACATACTTATGGATTCCAGGAATTTGTATATTTATAGAATTTGTCTGCCTTTTAAACAACTTCTTAATTTCTTCTGCCACGTTTGATCATTTGTGCACATATACACCAAGGTCCTTCTCCTCTTATATCCTCATTAAAGTCTGCCAAATGTACATTCAGATTCTCCAAATGATATAACATACAGCAATTTGATGCAAGGCAGTGAGGAATGGTATTAAATTTCCAAGTCACGGTAGCGTGTGCTTTGTCAAAATCTTCTAATACACTTACTGCCCTAGTCCTTCTAGGTGATAGTGGTCATGTGCTTGGAAAGTTCTGTCAAAGGAGCCTGTAGGTAGTACAGAATGCTGCCACTCTCTTTTGGAGAGTGAATATGGAAACTGTTAGATGGTGACAATCAAGCGGTCTGAACTGTCCTTAATGGTGCTGAGCCAAGTGGAGAGTATTCCAACATTCCTGATTTGGGCTTTGTGGTCACAAGTGGCAGATAAGCTTTCTGAAGTCAAAGCTAATTTAATTGCTGCAGAAGTCCCAGCTTGTTGTGGTCACGTTATTTATATGGCTGGTCGAGATCTGTTCCTGGCCAATGGTAACCCACACATTGCTGAGAGTGGAGTGAGCATTGATAATGACATTGAGTATCAAGGGGGTGAGGGTACTTGTTAGATTCTTTCGTACAAAGACGGTCATTGCTTAGCACTTGTGTGGTGCAAAATTGACTTGCCACCTTTCAGCCCAAACTTAGTTATTGGCCAGGTTCAGATTCAGGAAATTCAGGAATGTGTAATCATCAGTGAAAATCTCTGTTTCTGACCTAATGATTGAGGGAAGGTCATTGATGAAGCAGCTGAAGATTGTTGGGGGTGAGGACACTACCCTGAGGAACTCATGCAGAGATGCCCTAGGTTGAAATGATTGAGTCATCATCCTTTGTTTTTACTTCAACTCGAGTAGGAATTTCCCCTGATTTCCATGGACCAAAGTTTTGCCAGGGTTCCTTGATGGCACTCGAGTGTAGTGTTGGAAAAGCACAGCAGGCCAGGCAGCATCCCAGGAGCATGAAAATTTGAGGTTTTGGGCAAAAGCCCTTGATCAGGAATGAGGCTGGTAGCCCCTGGGGTGGAGAGATAAATGGGAGGGAGGTAGGGCTGGAAGAGAGGGTAACTGAGAGTGCAGTAGGTGGATGGAGGTGGGGGTAAAGGTTGTAGGTCAGAGGGGAGGATAGAGTGGATAGTGGGAAGGAAGATGGACAGATGGGATGGGTCATGAAGACAGTGTTGAGCTGGAAGGTTGGAACTGGGGTAAGGTGGGGTGAGGGGAAATGACGAAACTGGTGAAATCCACATTGATGCCATGGAGTTGGAGGGTCCTGAGGTGAAAGATAAGGCGTTCTTCCTCCAGGCTTCAGGTGGTAAGAGAGTGGTGATGGAGGAGGCTCAGGACCTGCATGTCCTCGGCAGAGTGGGAGGAGGAGTTATAGTGTTCGGCCACGGGCTGGTAGGATTGATGGCATTCCTTGATGGCACATATGGTCATATATTGCATTGATGTCAAGGGCACTCATTCTCACTTCACTTCTGGAGTTCAGCTCTCTTGTCTAATGAGGTCAGGAGCTGATGAAGATTTGGAAGAAAAGCCCTGCCATCAAATGAGCAGGTTATTGCTGGGTAATTGCAGCTTGACAGCTCTGTCAACACGTCCTTCCATAACTTTGCTGTCAAACAAGCATAGAATATTGGGATGACAATTAGTTGGCTTGGATTTGTCCTGTTTTTAGTGGATAGAATGCATCTGAATAATTTTCCATATAATTGAGCAGATGACAGTGTTGTAGCTGTACTGGAACATCTAGGCTAGGGATACTGGTTGTCTGGAGCAAACATTTGCAGTACTTTGCAAAATGTTGTCAGGCCCACAGCCTTTGCAATATCCATTGTTTTCAGCTATTTCTTAATACCATGTACAATGAATCAAATTGGCTGAAAATTCCCACTTGTGATGCTGGGGACCTTGGGAGGAAACTGAGATATATCATCGACTAAGCACTTCTAGCTGAGGATAATAACAAGTATTTCTATCCTGTTTTTGCACCAGTATGCTGGGTGTCTCTTATTGAGAATGGAGGTATCTGTGGAGGCTACTCCCCCAATAAATTGTTTCTTTGTCCAGCACCATTCATAACGCGATTCAGTAGGACTCCAAAGAATAGGTCTGCTCCATTGGTTTTCAGATTTCTTCAACTATTTTTGCATATTTCTTCTGCTTTTGGCTTAAAAGTAGTTATTATTGTAGCTTCATTAGGTTAACATCTCATTTTCACATATGTTTGGTACTGCTCCTGGCATGCCCTCCCACACTCTTCATCGAACTAAAATTGTTCTCTCAGCTTGATGTTAGTGGTAGAATTGAGAATGTGTCAGTTGCTGGTGTTAAATTGTGTCAAATACAATTATGTTTGTAATAGTTCATACTACTTCATGCCAGCATTCTTTGATATTTATCCCATTTAGCATGATGGTAAGGCACGCAACTTTCAAACTGGTACAATAATTGTTCTACCAATAAAAGGTTAGCATGAGACTACAACTTAGGGCATAACTTAAAAGGCAAATAAATGTTCAATTTGCTAAATGGTCAGAGGTTGGTGTGGCTTTAATTCTTTTTTTAAAATATGGAATCACCAGTGTGGCAACAGGCCATTTGGCCCAACAAGTCCACACCAATTCCTGTAATCATCCCATCCAGACCCATCCCCCTACCCTATCCCTATAATCCTGCTAATGCACTTAACCTACACATCCCTGAACACTATGGTTAATTTAACATGGACAATCCATCTAACTTATACATGTTTGGACTATGGGAAGAAACCGGAACACCTGACAGAATATGCAAACTCCATACAGACAGTTGCCCAAGCCTGGAATTGAACCGGGGTCCCTGGAGTTGTGAGGCAGGATGTGAACATTACTGTGCAGGCCAGATTTGTTTCCTTTCCTGTGCCCATTTCTTGGACTGTTGAGGTATTGATCAATACCAGATCCATTAAATAAATGTATCTATCATTTATGGCAAATGTGAGTGCTTCACTATACAAACATCATGTCCATAATACATTTTTAAATTATGCAAGAAAGGAAGGATTCTTTTTTTAATGAGTGAAGTGTTATCATTTTTACGAAAGTGAATTTGGCACCCAATTTATATTTAGCAACTGCCCACCAGCAGCCATGGGGTAAATGACAGTTAATTTGTTCTGATGATGGTGTTTGAAGGATAAATGTAAACTAAGACATCGGGGATATTTTGAAAATGTTTTATCTAAGCTTTTCTTCTTGCCATTGATATTGGCAAGAAAAAAGGGGAAACAATATTCATACTGTAAGTGAGGAACATGCTGTGTAGTTGGCTGTAATTGGTAGAGGTGTTGTGATAAAGACTGCTTCAATCAATGTTGATTGGAAATTAACTGCCAAGCTTTGTTTAAATTTTAAACGATATAGCTTTAATCTGATTAATCAAGACAGAGCCTTGAGAAATTAATTAGAAAAAGGCTTTCACATATTTTGTTGTATTGAAACAGGTGGAGTGTATATAGATGTTCTTAGGGAGATGCCTGCAGCATGTATTAGGTTCTGATAGGACCTTCTATGGGTCAAGTTCCTGTCCCCCACCCTTCCTGTAATACTAGTCTACAGATGTCACTAATATTAAGTGGTGAAATATTAACTAGTAATAAGTCTTTGGCAGAAGAGGCATGTACTTGAGGAACAAAAAGTAGTTAATTACATAATAGTAAGTCAACAGTTTTCATTAACATAATACGACAACAACATTAACTTCATTTACACTAAGTAAGCGTCATGGTTATCTGCTAGGAAGTATTAAAATAGGTTTATTCAACATGGCTGTAGACTGTAGAACTGGTCAACAATAACTTGCACCAACCTGACTAGATCCTCCCTGTACACTCATTTGTATAAAAGGTATCAGTGGATAGACGTATTCCAGATATTCCAAGTTAACTATTTCAGGCCACTTCCTGATACAACAATAATAGCTACCAGCTTCAAATTCAATTGCTGAGTAAAAATGTTAATATCTTTCTATGTAGAATCACAATCAATTTGAGGAATCAAATCTGAAAAACATGAGAACCTTGTCATGAAATTAAATATAGCACTGACGGCCTTGAATTAACTGGCAGTTCTCAGGGACGTGGAGTTTCTGGTCTTGGTGACCTTAAACTAGGGGAAAATCCAATACTGGCCAAATAAATACCTCATGTACATTTAATTACAGATGCCCATCATTATGCAAACCACAATTCTGATTTTCTGTACCTGTCCCTTCCTAAGGATGTTTTCACCATTAAGACTGCAGTACCTTAAACCTTCAATCTGACTTCCTGGGGAATAAGCAATGAGTTCTTTCTTGCTGCCATTTCTTTAGCACCCCCTACCCCCAAGCCTCAGGCACCTGAGACCCAGCGTACTGTTGGACAGCCCTGGTTACCCAGTAAGCCTTCCTTTTATTCACTGCTGCTGTCCCCGTTCCCACAAATCTTCAACTGCTACCTCCTGCCTGCAAATTCTCATTCTCACCCATCAGCAGGTACTGAATCTAGTCAGGTGTTGAAAACTTTTGTTTACATGAGACCTGCTTATTCAGATTAGTTGGGCCATCTTGTCTCTAGACTTTCCAGGCATATTAATTATATCAGTGTTATGATAATCTCCCCCCTTTTTAAAGTTGAGCTTTGGTGTCTTGAAGATGGCCTATGGAAATTGCAAACTTAGTTTACGTTTTATTTTCATTTTACAAGACTACTTGATTTTATGGTCAACCGTTGAACTGAAGGTAGAGATTAACAGCTTGATCTGATCTCTAGGTCCGACAGTGCAGCGTCAAGTTCAGAATGGGCCACCCCCTGAAGATCAGGAAGCACAGAGAAGGTAAAAGTCATTTTGGACATTTTCTGAAATATCACTATTCACATAATTTGCTTATTTTGTGCTTAACAATAGCACTTAAATATTGTTAAGCCCATTGGAAGGGGAAAGTGACAATGTTGTGTTAATGTTACTGGACTTGTAATCCAGACTAATACCATGAGAAAAGTGGTTCACCTCTCACCATTACTGGTGGAATTCAGTTCAATTAATAATTCTGTAATTGAGAACTCCACGATGGCCATGACAGTTAACATTGATTGTTATCAAAAATGTACCTGATCCATTAGTGTTCACTAGGAAAAGGTATCTTTTGTCCTTTTCTGGTCTGGCCTACATATGACTCCAGATCCACAGCCCAGGAAGCCATTCAACTGTATCAAACCACAATAAGACCATACAAAATAGGAATATAAATAGGCTATTTGGCCATTCAAGCTTGCCCCATCATTCAATAGGATCATGGTTGGTCCACTTTCCTGTGTTTTCCCTGTAATCCTCGATTCTACTACTGATTGAGAATCTGTCTATCTCTTACTACATCTACACTGCAGGCCATTCCTCCCATCATAAGACCAAAGGTAAGGATGCTTGCTGAAGATTGCACAGTACTCTATCCCAGGTAACTGTTCAGGAATGAAGCAGACCATGCTTGCATGCAGGAAGACTGGATCAACTTTCATGCCTAGGATAAGTGGAAGTAACATTCGTGTCACTTAAGTGCCAGGCAATGATCACCTCCAATAATATAACTGTATGAATTCTACAGCGATTACCCCAGCTACTAATTACCTAAAGCCTGATTACTTAAACATTCATTCCCTCCACCCTTAGTGCACAGTGTGCTATGTACAATACATATACATTATATGTGCAATTGTAATAACTCACCCAATCTTTCGTAACACCTTTTAAACCCGCAGCCTGTACCACTTAGATGCACCTTCACCAGGTAATTTGTTGAGGACAAGAGGAAATAAGTTTTTATTTTTCTTGTTGGGTTTTGTCACTATTTGCCACAGGCACAATCTCGCAACTATGTCCTTTTAGAATGTGGCTAGTCTGGTGCATTTTAGTGCTGCTGAGGCACTTTTGATGATTGACATTGAATCCCCACCCAGCATATATTCTATACCCAGCATATATTCTGTGCCCTTGCCATCCACAATGGTTGCACCAACCAGTGAAAGTTCTTCATAGAGAAAAGTATTCAACAGACCCATGAGCTTAGTTGGAGGTAATCAGCAAGAGGTTTCCATGTTTGATCTCATACCATAACACTTCATGGGGTCTGGAGTCAATGCTGAGGACAGGCAACAGGGAGCATACAGGTAACTTGGCTAAATAAATTCAATAAAGGCATAGCGGGAGAAAACAGACGGTGGTGGTAGAAAAGTCTTTGCATTTCCAGAGGCTGGTGTCTATTGCATGCCATAGAGGGATCTGTACTAGGTCCCTGATTGTTTAGTGATTTATGCAAACAATACAGATGAAAATGTGGGGGCTGATAAGTAAGCTTATAGATGACATGAAGATTGGCCAGTGGTAAATAATGAGGAAGAAGGTCTTAGGTTACAGGAAGATATAATTGGTTTTGATCAGATGGACAGATCAGTGGTAGATTGAACTTAACCATGTGAAGTGTAAGAAATACCAAGACAATGGAGTACTCAATGAATGGCAGAACACTAGGAAGCTCAGAGGATGAGAGGAATGTTGGGGTCGTTGTCCACTGATCCCTGAAGGTAGCATGACAAGTTGTTAGGTAGTTATAAAGGCTTATGGAACACTTAGCTTTATCAATTATGACACTGTTTATAAGAGCAGGAAGGTCATGTTGGAGCTGTACAGAACTTTGGTTGGGCCACAGTCTGAGTACTGTGTCCAGTCCTGGTTGTTTCACTATAGGAAGAATGTGATTGCAAGGAGGGGGTTGCAGATGAGATTCATCAAGATGTTGTCTGGGATGGAGCATTTTAACTATGAACAGAGGCTGGACAGACTTGGTCTGTTTTCCTTGGAGAGAGAAGGCTGAGAGGAGACCTAACTGAGTTGTATAAGATTATGAGAGGCATGGAAGCAGCTCTTCCCCTCAGTTGAAGGGTCAGTAAGAAAGCAGCGAAATCTTAAGGTGGAGGGCACGAGTTTTAGAAGGGATTTAAGGCACATGTTTTTTACCTGGGGGTGGTAGGGGTCTGAAATGCACTGCTTAGGAGGGTAATTGAGGTAGGAAGCCTCACAACTTTAAAAAGCACTTGGATGAGCACATGAAATGTCATAACATTCAAGATAATGGGCCAAGTGCTGGGAAGGGTAGATAGGTAATTGCAGATTTGATGAGCTGAAGGGCCTCTTCTGTACTGTACAACACCAAAACTCTGACTGTAGCACACCATCACCCCACCACAGCCCCCCCTCCACCACCGACTATATACTACAGTGCTGCCAGGTATGGTGATACCTAGTAATGGGCTGGGATATCATCATATTCACAGAATCATAACATACATACATTGACTAGCCTGGGGACCACTCTCCACATTTTGGCACAAGTCCCCAGATGTTGGTGAGGAAGACTTTGCAGGATCAACAGCAGGGTTTGTCATGCTCATTTCCAATGCTTGGGTCAATGACGGATGGCGTCTCTGGTTTCTCTCTGTGCTTTGCAATTTGTCGTGGTCTCATACAACAGAGTGGCTTCCTAAGCCATTTCAGATGACATGTAAGAGTTGATCATGGTGGGTCTGGAGTTACCAGATCAAGTAAGTAAAGCACGTATCCTTCCCTAACGGGCATTAATGAACCGGATGGTTATTTACGAAAATCAGCAATAGTTATATGGTGGTCATTGGACTAACTTTTCATTCCAGATCTTTATTGAATCCCATCCACTGTGTTGTTGAACCCATGTCTCCTAAGCCATTTGTGCACCACATATTGTCAATTGGGAAGTTTAAAACCACCATAAATCAAAATAAAATATAGAAATGTATAAGTATAAATATTGCAAATAAGACATTTTGAAAAAATATCTTAGGTGGATATAGCTGCCACTGTCTTAATATAGTTCCTGCAAAAATGTTTCCTAACTTCCCAATATTGTTGGAATTGTCTTCTCCTTTGTATGTTTTAATCTGTTACCTTTTACAGCAGGGTCAGTATCTTCAACAGGAAGATACAACTCTGAATGTGATTTTCAAAATACTTAATTATAGAAAAATTTGCAACTTTTCGTTCTGCTCACCAATGTTAACTCCACACAATGTGAAAATTGAAATAGAACTATGACAATGTTCACTTTGCTTTTGTTTCTAGCCCACTATTATGCTAATCTTTATTTTCTTTTATTGGACCCGTATCCATCTTAGAAAGCTGCTGAACATGGCTGCATGATGGAGAGGTCAGCTATGGGAGGCTGTATGAGGTTGCATTTGTTGACACCGAGGAACATACACCATATGCTCTATGGAGATGCTTGAGCATATTTTAGTGACTGACATTTATTTAAAAGTGTCCTTTTGAGTGCATTCTTGTTCCCATGTGGGTGTGTATGCAAAGTTAGCCCAAAGTTCTGTGTCACAAACATTGCCTTTACAAATAGGTATTAACCATTATTCCCAATGCAGGGACTTGTCATGGCAAGAGGTAAGAGGTGGGCAGGTGAGTAATTTGGCAGTGCCAGCTTTACCATCAGTTTCCAGCCAAGATTCTGGCCTTGAGTTATTTTGAAAAATTGGTTTGGTCAAATTATCGGCAAACAGCAGGTAGCCAATTGAGACAAGTTAGAGTTAATGAAAGCACCCATGGGGTCCTGTTCCTTCTCTGAATGCAGACAGCACTGTGACTTAGTGGGTTAAAGCAGCTGCCTTGTAAACATGAGATTGTGAGTTCAGACCTCTGAGTAGTCTTAGGGGCTTTGAATTAATCTGATATATATGCTGTCATATCTGTTGAGGGCTCTTGTGGTGTGGTGGCAGTGTTCCTACCTCTGAGCCAGGAAGCCTGGGTTCAAGTCCATTCAGCTCTAGAGGCATGTAGAAACATTTCTGAACAGTCTTATTAGAGAAGAGAAGGACCTCCTTCCCTGGACCCACACTGTTCTTCAGTCCCTGAAAGTATTGTCCCACCAGAATCCCCCACCAAGATTATGATAAAACAGTTTTTCTTTTAAAATAAAATGAACTCACTTCTACTTGTGGTGGGATTTGAAGCCATGGCTCCCAATGACTTCCTCCATGTTTCCAAGTTGAGAGTGACAACTCCCTCTTCCAGTGGCAGGTATTGTCTGGCTGTCGATTGGCTGAAACTTTGTAAATTGCTGGAGTGCAGGTTTGGGACCCAGAGCTAGCTGCCATGCCTGTTCCCTGAATCCTGATTACAAATCTGCCTGTAGAGTGTTCCTTTAAATTCTGAAGACTTTCTGAATAATAAACTAGTACTACATGTCAACAGTCACTCAGTAGCACGGACAGTGTAGGTATTGTGCAATTAAAATGATCAAGCTAAACCCAGAATTACTAATGGCCAAAAGAAACTATGTAGGGCTGTGTTCTTTGCTGAACTCTTGTAAAAAGGCGTGTACTTTGCCATTCACTGAAAGATTAGGCCCATAGCGTTAGCATTACTGTTGACATCTTCAAAACAGCTGATAGTTTATGTGAGCCAAATGGTGAATTCCAATGATTGCAATGCACACTGCATTTTTAGTGCAGGCTTGGAGTAATATATCTATTATTAGACCAAATACCAACCTTATCTGGCTCATAAAAGGTATTTATAGAAGTTTCAGCCCTTCCTTTCCTTCACTAACAGGGCAGGAAGAGAGAAATAAGATGGGACCCCAAATGGTAGAACTAACTTTATAAGGTGCAGCAAATGTACACCAGAACATGGTGGACACCCCTGAAATGCAATCTGAAGAAGGTGGACCAACTCTTGCATCTACCTTACACTTACTTTAAGCCTAAGTGGCTTTTACAGTGAATTTTACAGTGATATCCTGCCCTGCTTAAAACTGCCAGTCTGTCAGAGGCTGGAGGTTCCTGTGACCAGCAGCACTGCTTTAGAGGCACAGAAACACCACAGTCCAGAAGCAGCAAATAGGAGGGTTACTTTCCCAAGGAGAAGTTTGGGTTGGATTGGTGTCATGGGGAAGAGGACGGTATCTGGAGGTTTGGAGGCAAGTGCGGCTTTCAATGAGCATTTGCCATCCCCACCTGAGACCATAGTCACCCATACAATGGGCCAGGGTGAAAGTGAGGACTGCAGATGCTGGAGATCGGAGTAAAAAAGTGAGACACTGGAAAAGCACAGTTGGTCAGGCAGCATCTGAGAATCAGGACATTCCTGATGAAGAACTTACACTCGAAACATTGACTCTCCTGCTCCTCAGATGCTGCCTGACTCTCTGTGTTTTTCCAGAGCCACACTTTTATACATAGAATGGGCCAATCCAGCAGGCAGATTGCTTAATTTTACCAAGGGGGAAGGCCGTTACTTTTCTTGCCTGCTCCTCAGCAGCATGATTTACAATGGTAGCATAAAGGGCACTAAAGAGATCATTAATTGACCACTTAAGAAAATGAATTGGCAGCATTTGATGAGCCTACCCATTGAGAATTTGATTCCTGTGGTGGCAAAAAATTGAACCAAAATAGAGATTCCAGTGACAGGGTCTCGAGACATTAACTCTGTTTTCTGTCCACAGATGCTGCCAAACCTGCTTGGTTTCTTCAGCAATTTCTGTTTCTGTTTCAGATTTTCAGCATCCATAGTTCTTTGTTTGATTTTGCTGTTCAATTTGTTACCCTGAGACAAATCATAACTTTGCTATTAAAAACTTGACACATCAGTGAGGGCAGTTTTGATTAATGTCTAGAATGAGCACGTTGTCTTATGAGGAGGGTTGGACAGACTGGGCTTGTTTCCACTGCAGTTTAGAAGAGTAAGGAGTGATTGGTTATAAGATCCTGAACAGTCTTGACAAGGTTGACATAGAAAGGATCTTTTCTCTTGAGTGAGTGCAGAACAAGGGGACACTGTTTTAAACTTAGGTATTCCCTGTTTAGGACAGAGATACGAAGATTGTTCAGCTTTGGAACTCTGTCCTTCAAAAGATAGTGACAGTGGTGGTTTTGAACACTTTTAAGAAGATGGTAGATAGATTGTTGTCAGATAGAAGATTATAGAGGTAATTGGAAATGTGGAATTCATAACACTAAGAGATCATCCATAATCTTATTGAAAAGGGCAGGGGCTTGAATAGGGTAAATTACATACTTGTACTCCTATTCGAATGTTCATATGTTTTTAGAATGTTATTTATGGTTAATTTCCTGATTTTAAAACTGTGGAATTTAATATTGGAAAGCTGAGAAATTGTCAACTTTTTATAAGTGTACTGTGTAATATTGCAAGGTTGTGTGGTGATTAATTGCAAATTAAAGTTCTCTACAATGTTTAAACTAAACACAGAAACCAAATCTCTGCCTAGAGTAATTTACAGTTTTCTATTATCTAACTGGACCACCCTTGTGTCTTGTAAGTGATGTCATTTTGTGCTAAATGTTGTCTCTTTTGTGCTATGACTGCAGAAGTAATCACCATTTGATATAATTTCTAATACAAAGTACAGAGTTTTCAGATAGAGGAGGATTTCGTCCTATTGATCAAGACGGAATTAGAATCAACACTTTAAGACCATAAGACTAATAGATATAGGAGTGTAATTAGGCATTTGGCCCATCGAGACTACTCTGCCATTCGATCATCGCTTATGTGTTTCTCAACCCCATTTCCCTGCCTTCTACCCGTAACCCTTAATCCCTTATTAATCAAGAGCCTATCTATTTCTGTGTTAAATAAACTCAATGGCTTGACCTGAGCAGCCTTCTGCGGCAATGAGTTCCATATATTCACTGTCCTCTGGCTGAAGAAATTCCTCTTCATCTCAGTTCTAAAGGGTTATCTCTGATCTCTGAAGCTGTGCCATTGGGCCCTATTTTCTTTAACTAGTGGAAACATCTTCTCCACATCTACATTATCCAGGCCTCCCAGTATTCTGTACATTTCAATCAGATTTCCCACTCGTTCTTCAAGACTCCATCGAGTACATCCTCATATGATGAGATCTTCATCACTGGGATCATTCTTGCAAACCTCCTCTGGGTCCCCTGCAATGCTAGTACATCCTTCCTTAGATACAGTGCCCAAAACTGCCCATAATATTCCAAATGTGGTCTGACCAGAACCTCATACAACAGACATTTCTGTTTTTGTGCTCTAGTCCTCTTGAAATGAATGCTAATATTGTATTTAATTTCCTAACTGCCAACTGAACCTACATGTTAACCTTAAAAGAATCCTGAACAGGACTCCCAAGTCCCTTTTGTGCTTCAGATTTCTGAAGCTTTTCCCTATTTAGGAAATAGTCTATGCCTCTATTCTATCTACCAAAGTGCATATGCTCACACTTCTCCACGTTGTATTCCATCTACCACTTCTTTGCACACTCATAAAGGGGAGTGATGGCTCAGTAATATTATTGCTTGACTATTAATTCAGGTAATGTTCTTGGAGCCTGGGTTCAAATCCTGCCACAGCAGATGGTGGAATTTGAATTCAATAAAAAAAAACTGGAATTAAGAGTCAAATAGTGACCACAAAAACATTGTTGACAATCGGAAAAAACATCTGGTTCACTAATGTAGTTTAGGGAAGGAAACTGACATCCTTACCTGGTCTGACCTACATGTGATTCCAGGCCACAGCAATGTGGTTGATTCTCAAGTGCCCTCTGGGTAGTTATGGATGGGCAATAAATGCTGGCAAAGTCAGTGATGCCCACATCCCGTGAGTGAATAACAAGTTACTTGCTTAGCCTGTCAAGTCCTTCTGCAGTCTCCGTTTCCTCAGCACTACCTATCCCTCCACCTACCTTTTTGTCACCTGCAAACTTAGCAACAATGCCCTTAGTTCATTTGTCTAGATCATTAATGTATAATATGAATAGTTGTTGTCCCAATATTGACCTCTGCAGGAACTCCACTAGTTGCCAACTGCCATTCTGAAAAAGACCCCTATATTCTCTGCCAATCCTCTATCCATGCCAGTGCCTTGCCCCTAACACCTGGTGCTCTGCTGTTATTTAGCAGCTTCCTATTCAGCGCCTCATCAAACATCTTCTTGAAATCCAAATAGATCACGTCCACTGGCTCTCCTTTGTCTAACTTGCTCATTATTTCCTCAGAGAATTCTGGAAGATTTGTCAGGTATGGCCTCATGGCCTCCCTTGATGAAGCCATGGTGACTCCATCCTATTTTACTATGCACTTTCAAGTATTCTGCAATCTCACCCTTAATAATGGACTCTGAAATCTTACCAACGATCAAGGTCAGGTTAACTGGCCTGTGGTTTCCTGTCTTCTGCCTCCCTTCCCTCTTAAACAGGGGTGTTACATTAGCCATTTTCCGGTCCTTATTTCTGAGGACATTTGTTCCCCATTTCTACTTTATCCAGCCTCATTTTCCAGTGATCCATTGTCCACTCTTGCCTGTCTCTTACCTTTTAAATATTAGAAAAATAACTCATTCAATCTTCTTTTATATTACTAGCTAGTTTCCTGTCATAGTTCATCTTCCTGCCCCCGATGCTTCTTTAGTTATCCTTTGCTGGTTTCTAAAGATTTCACGATCCTCTGGCTTCCCACTAAACTTCACCTCATGGGCTCTTCCTTGTTTTTTACTCATGGTTTTCTGGTTGTCTCTGATTTCACCAGTAAGCCAGTTTGCTTCATCCTCCCTTAATATGTTTCTTCTTCTTTAAGATGAATTTTACTATACTTCCCAAATTAACCCAGAAACCCCTGCCATTGCTGATCCACCATCTTCAGTGCTAGTCTCCCCTTCCAATCAACTCTGGCCAGCTCCTCCCTCATGTCTTTGTAGTTACATTTACTCAATTGTAATACAGGTACATCTGAGTCAATCTTCTCCCTTTCAAACCGCAGAGTGAATTCTGTCATGGTCACTGACCTGAAGGTTCTTTCACTTTCAGCTCACTAATGAAGTCTGCCTCATTACACAACCTAAATGCAGAATTGCCTGTTCCCTCGTGAGCTGTACTATAAGTTGCTTTAAAAAAATCTCACAAGCATTCCACAAATTTCTTTCCTTGAGCTGTGCTACCAACCTGACTTTCCCAGTACACCTGCATATTCCAGTCCTCCATGATTATTGTAATAGTGTCTTTCATATATCCCCTGATTTATTTTCTTCTCCACATCCTAATGGCAGCTAGGATCCATCAAGGGTTTTTTTCCCTTTGTGATTTCTGCGCACACCTTACCACTTCATTTCATTTCTTACAAAAAAGACAACCCTGCCCACCCCTGCACCCCCCCCCTGCCCCGCCCACCTACCTATCCATTCAGTAGGACATGTATCTTTGGATATTTAGTTCCCATTCCTGATCCATTTGTAGCTAATTCTCTGTGACATCCACAACACGTACCTGCCAATTTTAATCTGCACTACAAACTCATTTATCTTATTTGTCATGGCAGTCCTCACTTGTGCCTATCTTGTTTTGTATATCTTGCATGCATTTAAGTACAACACCCTCTGTCCTACATTGACTGACCCCCACTTTTCATCGTTGTCTACTTATCTGCTGTGCCTAAAGTTAGATTCCTGAATTTTTCCATTTTCTCTGTCCTGTTACTTGTTCTGGAAACTTTGAACTCTGCTGAGCCCTTCCCCGCCTTAACTTTTTCCATAATTACCCATACAACTGAACCCACCTCCCACCCCTCACTGTTTCCTTTAAACCCCAATCCACAGCTCTAGTTAGGCGATTCTCTGGGACTTTGGACCCAGCAAGATTCTGGCTGTGTCCGTCTCATTGGAGCAGCCCCCTTCTTCCCCAATACTGAGACTAATGTCCCATCAATTCATAGCAATTTCTCCCACACCAATTTTTGAGGCACACATTTACCTCTAATCCTAGTTGCTCATGGCTCAGGTAGTAATCTAGAGATTCTTACATTTTTAGTTTAGCTTTTAAATCTAGCCCCTAGCTGTTCATATTCCCTCAGCAGATTGTCTTTCCTCTTTCTACCTATATCACTGGTACCTAAATGGACCATTTATTGATAATGGCTTGTGACTTATTTGACCCAGATAGGTCAAAGAAGGAGAAATGTGGATTGATTTTTGTCTTCAGGACTTGAAATATAATCTCTCATAATAGGGTTTTGATCCATCCTAGAACCAACCCGGTATGTATTCAATTGTTTTCAATCAATTGAAATTTGCACAGATTCTACAACAAGCTGGTGATCAGTTCCACATTATCATACAGGCAGTGAAGATGTGAGTGTAAATATCACTGCTGTATTTGCGTATTCCCCAAAGTGGGCAAGTTTGAAGGGCAAAATAGAATGTAGCTTTGAAGTACTATACCATGTTAACATTATTTTCCTTTTTGAAAACTGAAATAATCCCAAAAAGTTTCTGTTATGATTTGAAAAGTTGACTTTTTCCTCTCTGATGAAACTCAAAGCAGTGTGTTTTAAGTGTCAATACAAGATATTAATTTTGTGTATGTCTTGAAACCCTTGAATAATGTAAATAAAGATTTATTTGGTGCTAAGATTTACCAAGCATATTTGGTTCATGTTACCCATGTTGTTTTTGTATTGAGTCAAAGTTTGTTTATTTGTTTAACAAAAAATTGATTCACAGGAACATCAAGATAATACATCTCTGTAATAGTTTTGAAAAAATTTTTTTAGGCAACTGATGGAACAACGCCATGAACAAATGGAAAGAGAACGACGAGCTTCCATGTCTGGTGAGTCTTGCTTAGCAACATTTATTTGCATTTTGTCACACTCCTGAGTGTCAGCACTTCAAATCAGTTTCCCTAAAGACCTTTCCAGGGACCATGTTGAAATGGTACACCTCAAAAAGAACATATTCTAAAGTTTTAGGTTAGATTATATACAGTCACATAAACCAGTCTGGCATGGCATGAAGCAAATACTTCATACCCGTCTGGTGCACTGGTCAAATTCCTAAGCCATCCAGGGCAAAATGCAATAATGGCTTGGATGCAAAACAGATGGCAGCATATCAGCTCAGTGAAGTCAAGTGGAAAAGATGTCCCATTCAGCTAAATGCCTGAGTAGGCAGTTGAATTTCAATATTCTTACCCTCCCCCACCAACAAAAATTGCTATCTATTATTGGGATGAATTCTTGTGGGTATTTAAAGCTGTCAGTAGGTGTGGAACAATGATAGTTTATAATTGTTTAGCGCTTTAACTCAGTAAAATGTGCTTTAATACTAAAAGAAGCACTATAAAGCAAAATTTGACTCCACAATGAGATGTTATATTTGTCAAAAGGTGTATTGACAGCAATAATTACTGGTGTGTCCTAACATAGATGGTGATATTCTTTTATTTATGTTTTCTGACACTTATGTACGTTTTAACCGTGTTCAACTGCTGAAATGAATGGTGCCCCCTGCTGTAATGTAGTAACCTAAACTCTTCTGTTGTGTACTAACAGAGGGAGTAACACTAACATCTCCACGTGCCAACACTGACAGTAACATAACTTCACTGCTCTGAGAGTAACTAGATACTGATAGTAACATTACTAAGTTAGTATGTGCAAATGCTAACAGCTACATTGCTCAATTGGTGCAAAGATAGTAGTATTATTTGCATTTGTGTTGATATATATATCCCTCGCTGATACTTCTCATGCCCCCAAGCATTAATCTTCGACTCCCTCTTATGTTCTACCTTTCAGGAGCACTATTACATCACCCAGCGTAAGCTTCTCCATCTATGTTGACAATATGCAGTGCTGGCTTATTATTATCAATCTCAACTACACTAATGTCTCAAAATTGTCAGACTGTTTTCCAACAACCAGTACTGGATGAGCATAAATTTGCAGTGTCTAATATTGGGAAAGCTAAAACCGTTGTCGTTTCTGACTTTGTTTCCTAGCCACTGTCTATTTGTTGGAAGCAGCCTTTAAGTGAATCAGATTTTTCAAAATTTTGGTGCCATGTTTCACACCATGATGAAGTTCTGATCACACATGTATGCTACCACTATGTCCGCCAATTTCCACCTCTGATATATAAGCTATTCACCCTGTCTCAGCTCATCTGAGAGGATGATAATATAGAGACTGCCAGGCCCTGAATGATGTGAGCTATCATGAGAAATGTGGGAAAATTATGTGAGAAGTGAAGCAAGACCTTTCTCGACATTGGGAACAACAAATTGCGTTTTCCATCTAAGTTCTGAACATTAAGCCAAGATTCTCGCTAGAAACCAGTGAAAGTCCTATTAAAGGGGATTATTACTTATTATCACCATCATTATTGCATCATGTTGCCTTGCTAATATGCACGCTCCTATTTGACTACCCACCAGATAGAAAATAAGAAACCTCATAATTGAAAATCAGAGTGATTCCCAAGAAACTGCAGCTTGCTGCTTGCTCATCTGGATCTCCATCTTCAATATGCAACACCAACAAATCAGGGCACACTCCATGGGCAGCAGCAACTACATACCCTACATCCATGGGTATTGGCATCCAACACATGCCAGCCTCTCTACATCATCACGATACATATCCAATCCACTTATGGATGTTTTTGTACTTTAATGCTGATGCAAGGACAGTTTGTGAACAGAGACACTTGCTTGCATTTTTTTCGAGCTCACTCACTTAGCATCAATCTGGATACTCCCAGCATCTCTGCTTTCCCTTTTCGTATTTTGCTCCCTCAGCTGTGGCTAACAGGTGCATAGTACTTGTGTCCTGAATTGTCTCTTAATGTAGGCACAAAGCCAGGCAGCTTGCTGTGGTTGTCAACACTAATCAGTCAAGGGGTGGATAGTGCTACGTGTCATACATAGCATCTGCACCATGTAGAGGGGAGTTAGAAGGTGAGTTACTCACTGCAATATTCTTAATCTCTGATCTGTTTTAGTATTTACATCTGGTCCAGTTCAATTTCTGGTCATTGGTAGCCCCCAGGGTATTGATAGCAGGATATTCAGTAATGGAAGTGTCATTAAATGTCAAGGGGCAGTAGTGAGATGGTCGCTACATGTTATTAATGTGGCAAAAATATCATATTTAACATAGGTTGCTTCAGTATCTGAGGAGTCACGAATGATGCTGAACATAGCACAATAATTTGCAAACATCTCCACTTCTGACCTTATGATGGAGGGAAGGCCATTGATAAAGCAGCTGAAGGTGGTTGGGCAAAGGACACTGCCCTGAAGAACTCCTGAAAAGATGTCCTGGAATGGAGATTATTGATCTCCAAAATCCAGAACCATCTTCCTATATGCTGACATGGGTCCGACCAGCAGAGAGTTTTCACTCTGATTCCCATTGATTCCCATTTTGCTCAGGCTCCCTAGTGCCACACTCTGTCAACTGCAGCCTTGATTTCAAGGACTGTCATTCTCACCTCACCTCTTTTGTCCCGGTTTGAACCAAGACTGTAATGAGGTCAGGAGCTGAGTGGTCCTGACGGAACGCTATTTGGACGTGAATGAGCAGGTTATTGCTGAGCAGCTGATAACATCTTCCATCACTTTACTGATGATCAAGGGTAGATTGATTGGATTTGTCTTTCCCTTTGTGCATAGGACACACATGGGCAATTTTCCATATTGTTGGTTAGATTAGATTAGATTCCCTACAGTGTGGAAACAGGCCCTTCGGCCCAATAAGTCCACACCGACCCTCCGAAGACCAACCCACCCAGACCCATTCCCCTACATTTACCCCTGACTAATGCACCTATGGGCAATTTAGCATGGCCAACTCACCTAACCTGCATATCTTTGAACTGTGGGAGGAAGCCAGAGCACCCGGAGGAAACCCACGCAAACACTGGGAGAATGTGCAAACTCCACACAGACAGTCACCCGAGGCTGGAATTGAACCTGGGACCCTGGTGCTCTGAGACAGCAGTGCTAACCACTGAGCCACCGTGCTGCGTACCAGTATTGCAGCTGTGCTGGAACAGCTTGGCTAAGGGAACTGCAAGTCCTGGAGCATAATTCAGTATTGTTGCCAGAATGTTATCAGGGCCTCATGGCCTTTATGGTATCCAGTCCCTCCAACCACTACTTAATATCAGTTTGGCTGAAGACTGGTGTCTGAGATTCTGGAGACCTGGAGGAGGCTGAAGTGGATCATCCACTTGGTATTTCTGGCTAAAGATTACTGTGAATGCTTCAGTCTTGTCTTTTGCACTGATGTGTCAGTCGTTTCCATCATTGAAGATGGGGATATTTGTAGAGTCTCTCCTCCAGTTAGATGCTTGATTGACCACTACCATTCATGACTGGATGTGGCAGGACTTCAGAGTTAGATCTGATCCAGTAGTTATGGGATTGCTTAGCTACTGTCTATCACTTGTTGTTTCTGCTGTTTGGCATGCATGTTTGGTAGCCTCATTTGGCTGACCTCTAATCTTTTAGGTATGCCTGGTGCTCCTCTTGGCATATCCTCCTCCAGTCCCCTTTGAACCATTTGGCTTGAAGTTAATAATATGGTTTCAAAATTAAAGTGGAATGCTGTTTTGTCAGATCCAGGGAGACAGCTTTTAGTCAGGAGTTCCTGGCACAGTTAGTCAAGAACAGCAATAGGTATCAGTCCAGAGGCTTAAACACAGTCATTCAGCTGGTTGGGGTAGTTAAGGCCCAGATCATCTCCTTATAACAAGTGAGAAGCCAAACGTTGGGAAGCCCACCAACTGACCTTGCTGTTTCTGCCCTACTGTGCACTGTTTATCCTGGAATGAGAAAAAAGAGGGATTACGAGAGACAAAAGTGTCCAGCAGAGCTGGTATTACACATGGGGGGAAGGTGGGGAGGTGTGGCGATTGAGTGAGTAGACAGTGCAGAGGCCGAGTAGGTTCAGTGATGTGGGTGATTTCGGATTGTAGAACCAAGCGAGGGAAAATGTTGCATATAGTAGTGAAAGTGATGGATCATGAGCTTTGATTGCTTATGGGTGGAGAGACAAAATGAGTGTGCAGTAGCAGTGTGAAGATGGCAATACTTATCCTGGAGGAACACAGCAGGTTGTTGACCTCTTCCTACATTGCTGGACACTCCTCCAGACTGCGCAAACTCTGATAGCAACTTTGAACCAAGCTGGCGGGGTCTGGTGTTGTGGCTACCTCTGCCTGTCCTATGTGAAGTGAACATCCCTCCTCTGATCATCCGGCCCTCCAGGTGCCTGTCCACAAAGTGAAGTACCAATTTTCTCTTCCCTGTTATGGCCGCAGGAAATATGTAATACAGCTAGAGACTAATGGTACTTGAGCAGGTGCACAATCTTTTAAAGATGTTGGTGATGCCAGGGATCACAGGATATGAGATCAATAGCATGTGCTTCCATTCTTTCAGTTGCAGTCATTGAGAAAATTAGGTTCTCAGGTGAGAGGGGCACCATAGGGAAGTGGCAGGTGGTTAATGAGGCGTGTTTGGGACAACACCCCAAGAATACTCACTAGACCTCGCAGAGAGGGACCCTCCTTGAAACCTAATGAAAATGACACTTTGCCAAAATATGCTAAGATTTAGCCCAAATAATTCAGTGTCATTAGCATAGATGATGAAGCTTGCTCTGTGTTCTGAAATGATATTGCTGAAAGACAGTACATAGATGAGAGTTGAGGATATGTCTTTGGTGGGGCATGAAAGCTAACAGTGACGGATATAACTATCAATAAAATGCCAGTATTATTGCTGTCTGTTGAGCAGTGTAGCTGTTAGCATTAATACAGACTAGCTTTGTAAAGTTACTGTCAGTATTGTGTTACTGTTGAAACAATAGAGTTATGATACCATCAGTGTTACCACATAGCAGTACATGTTCATGCTGTATGTTGTCCATCACAGAAGACCTAATGTTCCAAAATCACAGCAGAAGTTATCACTCATTTCCATGTTGGACATTTGTATTGGTTGGCATGCAAATAAGTGTCAGAAAACATAAATGAAGAATTAGGGCACACCAGTAATTTTTGCTGTCAATGTACCTTATAACAGGTTGGTCAACATTTTCAAAAGTGATGGATTTTTTTAATTTGGAAAATTATATGTTAACACTATAAATTCTATGAACCACTTTTGTATTCTACAAAATATTGAAAATATGGCAATTTGATAGTGTAGAGGCAGATTATGAACCTATTTCTTGGCATTTTCAGTATAATGCTAATATTGTCACGTGAACGTTTTTAGCAAGTGCTCAAATCCCACAACAGCAGTCAACTTGCAAATTAAACATACTGTATAAAGAAAAAAGGATTTCTGACAAAGATCATTATTGCATATCTTTAATGAAAATGTTAAAATATTGTATTTATTGGCAGTGAAAAGAAACATACAATACTTTTTGAAATAGTGAGAGACAAAGAGGAATTAATGAAGGCTTGTAAGAAGTTGTCCAACTTATCATAGGGAGAAAGTGAAGACTGCAGATGCTGGAGATCAGAGTCGAGAATGTAGTGCTGGAAAAGCACAGCAGGTCAGGCAGCATCCGAGAAGCAGGACAATCGGGCACAAGCCCTTCATTAGGAATGAGGCTTGTGGGTCAGGCTGAGAGATAAATGGGAGGGGGTTTGGGTTTGTGGAAAGGTAGCTGAGAAAGCGATAGGTGAATGAAGGTGAGGGAGAAGGTGATAGGTCAGAGAGGGAAATTATGGACAAGTCCAGAGGGTGGTGCCGAGTTCGAGACTTGGGACTGAGATAATGTGGGGGGGAGGGGAAATGAGGAAGCTGTTGAAATCCACATTTACAGGGTCCCAAGGCGGAATATGAGGCTTTCCTCCTCCAGGCGTCGGTGGTAACAGTTTGGCGGTGGTGGAGGCCCAGGACTTGCATGTCCTTGACGGAGTGGGAGGGGGAGTTGAAGTGTTCAGCCACAGGGCGGTGGGGTTGGTTGGTGCAGGTGTCCCAGAGATGTTCTCTGAAATGATTCGCAAGGAGGCATCCTGTCTCCCCAATATAGAGGAGACCACACCGGGTGCAATGGATGCAGTAGATGACATTGGTAGAGATACAGGTAAATTTCTGATGGATATGGAAGGATCCCTTGGGGCCTTGGATGGAGGTGAGGGGAGTGGTGTGGGCACAGGTTTTGCACATCCTGCCGTGGCAGGGAACTGTGCCAGGAGTGGGGTGTGGGCTGGTGGGGGTTGTGGACCTGACGAGGAATTCACGGAGGGAATAGTCTTTTCGGAACACTGATAAGGGTGTGGAGGGAAATATATCTCTGGTGGCATCCGTTTGGAGGTGGTGGAGGATGATGGGTTGTAGGTGGAGGTTGATGGGGTGGAAGGTGAGGGCCGTAGGGTTCTATCCTTGTTGCATTCGGAGGGATGGAGTTCAAGGGTGGTGGTGCGTGAAGTGGAGGAGATGCCCTAGAAGGCATCATCAACTGTTTGGGAAGGGAAGTTGCCGTTGTGGAAGAAGGAGGCCATCTGGGACTTTGAGGTGGAACTGGTGATCTTGGGAACAGATGCGGTGGAGGCGGAGGAGTTGGGAATAAGAGATTGAGTTTTTACAGGAGGTAGGCTGGGAGGAGGTGTAGTCTAGGTAGTTGTGGGAGTCGGTGGGCTTGTAGTATATGCCTGTGGTTAGTCGGTCACCAGAGATTGTGAATGGAGAGGTCCAGGAAGGGGAGAGAGGTTTCTCAGCTGGTCCAGGTTGGAAGGTATTGGTAAAGTTGATGAACTTCGCGGGAGCACGAGTTGACGCCGATACAATCATCGATGTAGCGGAGGAACAGGTGGGGGGTGGTGCTGGTGTAACTGCGGCAGATGGACTGTTCCACACATCCGACAAACAGGCAGGCATAGCTGAGCCCCTTGTGGGTGCCCATGGCTACCCTTTTGGTTTGGAGGAAGTGGGAGGATTGGAAGGAGAAGTTGTTAAGGATAAGGATCAGTTCAGCCAGGTGGATAAGGGTGTCGGTGGACGGGTATTGGTTGGGACAGTGTGAGAGGAAGAAACAGAGGACTTGGAGACCTTCATCATGGCGGACGCTGTGTGCAGGGACTGGATGTCTATGGTGAAGATGAGGCATTGGGAGCCGGGGAAACAAAAATCTTGGAGGAGGTGAAGGGCATGGGTGGTTGTCACAAATGTAGGTGGGAAGTTCCTGGACTAAGGGGGACAGGACTGTATCAAGGTAGGAAGAGATGAGGTTGGTGGGACAGGTGCAGGCTGAGACAATAGGTTGACCGGAGCAGTCAGGAGTGCAAAACCTGCACTCAAACCACTCCCCCCACGTCTCTCCAAGGCCCCAAGAGATTCTTCCACATCCATCAGAAATTTACCTGCACCTCTATTGATGTAGGTCCTGGGCCTCCACCACCGCCAAACCGTTACCACCCGATGCCTGGAGGAGGAATGCCTCATATTCCGCCTTGGGACTCTGCAACCACATGGGATAAATGTGGATTTCAACAGCTTCCTCATTTCCCCTCCCCCAACATGATCCCAGTCCCAAGCCTCCAACTCTGCACCGCCCTCCAGACTTGTCCATCACTCCCCGCTCTGACTTATCACCTTCTCCCTCACCTTCATTCACCTATCACTTTCTCAGCTACCTTTCCCCAAACCCCACCCCTTCCATTTATCTCTCAGCCCCGACCCACAAGCCTCATTCCTGATGAAGGGTTTATGCCTGAAACGTCAAGTGTCCTGCTCCTCAGATGTTGCCTGACCTGTTGCACTTTTCCAGCACCACACTCTCGACAAGTTATCATAAGGTGCAATTTCTGAGGATTGGAAAACATTTTGGAGCAGGTCATAATGCAAAATATCTCAACTAGGAAAGAACGTTTCCCTTCTTTTCACAGACCTCCTAAACAGATGACAAGAATTTGTTTGATATTGTCTCCAATTACAGACAGGACGGCAAGCACTAAGAAATATGCTTGCATTATAATTTATGATGTTCAAACTAGGTAAAAGCAAATAAATCAGTGCTCCAACCCTTATCTAATCAATCCATTGCTTCACCAGGTGAAATAGTTATGCAAGTATTAAGATTCAACTTGTATTGCACAAATATTTGTGGTTCTTGGAACACAAGGAACCCTAGAAATTAGTAACTGTTCAATCTATAATGCTTGTGCTGACATTTTGCTTAAGCAATATTAAATTAATCTCACTGATCATATCCTTCAGACTCTTTCCTCACAAAATACAATCTTTAAACCCAGTTATTTGTCATTTAAAAAAAGGATATTTTCACCAAACATTATTTATTCATTTTATCACCAAACCTTATTTATTCAAAGCAAGAATATTTAATGGTAATCACCTGTACTACCCAGTGGTGTATTGAACCACTTGTTTAAAGGTGTAATTTTCAGCTACTTTTAGAGGGTTTTTGTGAACAGTATTCCAACCCTGCAAGAATTCAGATGCTTTAATCATTTGACATGATTCAAATGGTTGATCATGCTTTGTATTTGTCTGCAAGTGTATTTTTTATTGTTACTATGGGCTGTCTGATTTAAAAGTGTTTGAAAAGAGCCCAGTGTAGCCACTTGAGTCCTGATAGCAGTCTATAAAGTTGAAAGAGATGTGATCCTTCAAAGGAAATCTGCTGTTCACACACAAAAAGTCAACATAATCCGTAATGGTTGACTGTTCTGTGTGTCAGCTACAATAGCAAATTTGATGATTGAGGGAGTGTAAATTATCAACATAATTTGATTATAAGATTCATTCATCAAATTTGCTATTGTAGCTGAATAATCAAGATGTAAGGAAAATATACTATGAAGGACTGCTAACTGTGGGAGGGAGGTAGCATGCAACGTGGAGTATAGCATTAGGCGACATTAGACATTACATTAGTATGAACATAACTCCTCTCAGCCCCCTCGGGCAGGGCTGAAGAGAAAATATGTTGTGACATAGTGATAGCACACCTAACTTTTAACCATAAACTCTCCATTCAAGTCCTGCTTCAGGACTTGATGGCCATAGAAGGAATATCAACATGTGACCAGGCAAACTGATGGGCAAGCTGATATGCCAGTGGAAGGTGATGAAAGTGGGAAAGCTCCTTGGTCAGCCAGACTGTGCCATAGCTGCAGCACAATCACCTCCCCATATTAGAATACTCCACTTCTGTTTCTGGTCATGAACAGAGGATCTAAGTGTTCTAAGGGTCTTCCAAACACATGGTGAATGTGTTTGTGGAAGATGAAAAGAAGATTTTTGTGAACTTATATCCTGTAAAACTATTTTTCTGTCATATAAGTCTGCAGAATATACAGATGTACCTGTGCTTTTGGCTGTCTATACTGCTGTGATGCAGTCTGATTTATACAGTCCTCAGTATTGCCTGAGCGGAAGCAAATTTAGGATTTTCTCTGCAGCTTCTCCTCTCATTGCTTCTCATTCTCCATCCCATTACTTTTGGCAAGAAGCTGAATATTATTTAAGTGGACAAAGACTGTGGAAAGCTGCAGTACATGGAGTTTTGGGGTCCTCATACTAAAAGCTAGCATAAGGGTTCAGTAGATAATAGGAAAAGCAAATGGAACATTAACCTTTATTTCCAAGGAAATAAAGTAATAAAATCGGGAAGTCTTGCTAAAACTATACAATGCAGTAAGGCAGACCACAGTTGTATACCCTTATCTAAGGCAAATATAATGGCATTAAACTTGTTGGACTTTAGAAGACTAAGAGGCATCATTATTGAAACATATAAGATTCTTAGGAAGTTTAGAACATAGAACAGAACAGCACAGGAGCAGACGGACCATGATGCTATTCTAACTTAATCCCATCTTCCTGTACATGATCTATATCCTTCTATTCTCTGTCTGCTCATGTGCCTGTCTAAATGCCTCTTAAATGTTGCTCTTGTTTCTGCTTCTTCCCTGGCAGTGTGGTCCAGGCACCTACCAACTCCTATGTAGAAAGTTGCCTCGCACATCTCCTTTAAACTTTGTCCCTTTTACCTTAAGCCCATACCCCCTAGTATTTTACATTTCCATCCTGGGACAAAGATTCTGAATACCCACCCAATCCATACCTTCATCACTTTATATACTTCATCAGGTTGCCTTCAGACATCAAAGCTCCAGTGAAAATAATCCAATGCTGTACAACCTCTCTCTAAAGCTAATACATTCTTACCCAGGCAACATCTTGGTAAAACCTGTTTTGCACCCTCTCCAACCCCTCCACATCTTTCCAAACCAGAACTGCACACAACACTCCACATGTGGCTTAACTGAAGTCTTACACAGATGCAGCAAGACATGCCAACTTTTATAAAAACTGAAAGAACTGCAGATGCTGTAAATCAGAAGCAAATTGCTAACGGGTTCTGAGGTAGGGTCACTGGACCCAAAATGTTAACTCTGATTTCTCTTCACTGATGCTGCCAGACCTGCTGAGATTTTCCAGCAATTTGTGTTTTCATTGCCAAATTTTATACTCAATGCCCCAACTAATGAAGGCAAGCATGTCATATGCCTTCTTTACCACCTTATCCACATATGTTGTCACTTTCAGGTAGCAATGGATTTGCACCTCATGATCCCTCTGTATATTAACGCTCCTAAGGGTCTTGCCATTTACTGCATACTTTCCTTTTGCATTTGACCTCCCAAATTTGACCTCCATCAGGGTAGATGTGGAATGGTTGTTTCCCCATGTAGGAAGTTCAAGGACCAGAGGGCATAATCTCACAGTAAGGGATCACTCACTTAAAACAAAGATGAGAAGGAATTCTTTCTCTAGGAATATAGTGCATCTATGGAAATCTCTACCACAGAAGGCTTTTGAGGCTAGGTTGTTAAGTATATTCAAGGCTGAGACAGACAGATTTTTAATCAATAAGGGAATCAAGAGTTATGGGGAAATGGGGGAAAGTGGAGTTGAGGATTATCAGATATACCATGATCTCATTGAATGACAGAGCAGACTTGATTGGCAGAATGGCCTGTTCCTACTCTTATATATTCTGGTTTTATGGTCATTCAGATCATTGCAATCATCTTCTCATTGGGAAAATGGATAATATGATCATTTCTGTCAAAGGTTCTGATGTCAGCATTTACCACAATAAAAAGTGGCCATACGTTCATAGGGCAGATATTTTGATACTGACCTCAAAAGGTCTGATATGTATCAGGATGAAATAAAAGATTATTCCCATCTCTCTGTCAGTATGTTTTTCCAACTATGGTAGAATATTTTAAAATTTTAATTGCTCTTTGCCTTTTTGATTTATAGTATTTTCTACTCACTGTTTCTTTTCTTCTTTTTCCACTGCTGCTTAGTTTCTACCCTTCAGATCAAAGTTTCTCCTTCCCCTTCTCATAGCCAGTCTCCTCCACCTGAGTACAGTAACTACGGTGTGATTGTACCTTCGGGTACTGCCCCTCCTCCATCTTATGCCAGAGCTACATCCTTTGATTCCACAACCCCTCCTAAAGTGGTATTTGCTGACAATCCTTGCCAGCTAACATTGAGAAGTGCACATACTGAATCTCCACCTCTTTCAACCTCAATGCCACAATTATCTGCATCCATAAGTTCTGCATTTTCTCCTGTGCAGCCAAACCTAGGAAGCAGGTGTCAGCGTGTTAGACTAAACCCATTATCCCCTCCTCCTTCTCCCACCCACCCACCACCGTTGCTCCCTAAATCTGTCTCTGATTCATCTACTACATCTTCTCCTCTACCTCCATCTCCCCCCGTGATGATCACTTCTCCTCCCCACAGGGCTGTTGGACCACAGCCTATAATTCCAGTTGCTCTTCCTGTTATTCATGTGTGTGATAGCAAGATTAAAAGACCTATAGATTCTGTGGTTCAGGTAGCTCCATCAGCCACAAACCAGAATGGTCAGGATGAAGATCATTTGCAAACAGCAACTCACCTGACCTCCAAGTCCCCAGTAAAAAGTACAGAGGGCTCTTTCACATTTAGTTTAGCGTCTACTCCTGTATCTCAAGTGTCATTCTTAAGTAGTCCTTCCAGTTGCCAAATCCACCCTCAGTTGTCATGTTCATCTGCACTCCCTGCACAGCAGGTATTCAAAACCACCTCACACTTTGTTACATCTCCTCCATTTTATGCTGCTTGCTCTGAAGCAGCAATGTCCAAGAAGACCCCATCTCCCATGACATCAGTTACTTCAACTGCCATTACCCAGGCGGGTAAGTGATGTCGTGCTGGAAGTCATGCAACCTGTGTGTGGATTTTTGTTGATAGCATCTCTTGGCCTTTTGTTTTGTCTTTCTCTGCTTGGTTTGAATATAGAAAAAGTTAATTCTTAAATGACTGTTGATGCGTATAAAATTGTAAAGGACTAGTTTAATGGAGAAGATATATATACATATATATATATATATAAATGAGTTTTATTTTAAAGTATATTTTTTAGTTTTGCAATGCCATTCTGTAGACATATCACTTGCTTTCATCCTATTATGTTCCTAATAAAGCATCTGAAATCTGGATTCTAATGACATGTTACTGTAATATCCCATGGAAATGCACCCAAGCACAATTGTTTTGTAATTACCAAAATTGACAGATTTGTCCAGTGTAACTGATTAACCTGTGAATGCTACAGTATTCTGCTTAATTCAGATTATGATTTGAAATAAAGACGAAAAGAAATCAAATTATTTTAGGGTAAAAGCATAAAGCAAACATATGGCTTATATCAATCTATTGTGCTAGTCCTTTAAAATGACCTATTTTAGAGAGAAAGGTACTTCAAGTAATCCCCTTAGTCAATTGAAAGTAGTTACCCCAATTATATTAAATATTGTAATTAAATGCTATTACATTTTATTTTGACCTTTAATCTTTTGGTATTCAATTTTGTGCTGCAAGACTAACCAGATAACATACATTTTAAATTTGCCTTCTCTTCAATTTCAAAGTGCAATGAAACATTAACATTTTATGCATCTTTACTTACTTCAACATTAACCTGTTTTCAACGGTATATGATAGCATTCTGACCTTTCTTTCTAATTGATGATCTTCTTGAAGTACTTAAATTTATTTCTACTTTTATTTCAGTTCCCTCCATGCCTCCTGGAGGACCCCCAACCCAAAGTGTGTGTCCCCCGCCACCTCCTGCTGGTGGTCCCCCACCACCTCCACCGCCACCAGGGCCTCCACCAGCATCTGGAGGTGGGCCACCTCCTCCCCCTCCATTGCCAGCTTGTGGAAGCCCAGGAGCTAGAGGTGATGATGGACCTTCAGCTTCAGGTCTGGCAGCAGCACTTGCTGGAGCCAAACTGAGGAAAACCAGTCGGGTAGGAGTCTTACTTTTCTTTTAAATACTTCCGTGTTTAACAAACAATTGAGACGTCTTTTGATAAATTGGGGATTTGAAGCCACTTCATGCACTTTGGAAATAACTTTGTGGTGTAGTTTGTGGAGTGCTGTACCCAAATCAACATTTAAAATCCTCGGGACCATTTCAGTACCTTTTATAGCATGTTGATATTATAAATTGGTGCGCATTATTCAACTGCTAATATGGGAGTATGTTTTTCACATGGTATGTAGTGACTCTAGCTTACACTTGTTTATCACTTCAGCTATGACACCATTTGACATTTTCCTCGGATTGAGAATTGCAGTGCAAATAATACACAGTAAATTATTTCAGATTGGAATACAATGTGATAATTGAGAGAATGCAATTCTTTTACAATATATACTCCAGGTTAATAAACCACATTCTGTTTTCCTGTGGCTATTTATATAGACAATAAGTTGTATCAATCACAAAGCTAGCCCATCTCCTGCCATTAGATCATCTAAACACATTAGCTTCACAGTAAGGATTTAGTTTTAAAAATACTTAAATGCATTCTGGATTAATACTTTGATCAATTGACAGAATCTCTTGCCCATGTAGTGTTTGTAGATGGCAAATAAATACATAAAATATTGAATGTATGCCTGAGAAACTGTTATTAAAGTCTTGTTAAAGGTACACCTGGCATTTTGTGCTCAATTTTGGTTTCTATATTATAAGAAAGATGTTATTAGAGTGAGTTCTGAGATTGGAATGACAGTTTTCTGCTCAAAACATTACAATGTTGTGACATCACGTTGCAATAAAAAAGATGGGTAAGGTTCCACTTGTAATAAAGATAAAGTCACCATAGTCTTACCAGACCATTGGGCTACTCTCTCATTAGGGAGAGGTTAAGTGATGGTGGTTTAACCTGACGGTCACTATGCCTGAGATGAGAAGAGGGATTGAGAAGGAGAGACCCTCATGGTAACCCACATTTAATTCACCTTTCCTTTTGAATGTTTGTAACCTCAGCCAGCATAGGAACTAAACCCGTGCTTTGACATCACTCTGTATTGGAAACCAGCCATCCAGCCAACTGAGCTAACTGACCCCAATTATGTAAGCTGGCCATGTTTGCTTAAAATAATTGTGAGGTGATGAATTTGCAGTTAATTAGTTTTCTTCTGTTAAAGAATAATCTTTGGACTGACTTTGCATGAAGTCTGGAAGACTCTGTGAACATTTGAAAATGTTGGATAGAATCCAGATGTTGGAGTTCTCACCACATTTCCAACTGGTCCATTTCTGTCAGCAGAGGAAAGGGGAGGGATTGCATAATTCACACAGGATGGGAACCTGAACTCAGCAAAACAATTTAATTGTACTGCTTGATTTAAGGAGATACCAATTCTGGTGTTGCAAGGATGTTAACCGATAGTATTAAGATTAGAATAAGTTTGGGTGGAGCTAAGGAACAACACAAGCAGTAAACATTGGTAGGCATTGTTTATAGGCTACCAAAATGTTGTGGTAATGTTGGGCATGGTATAAATCAGGAAAATAGGGATGTGTGTAATAAGGGCAATGCAGTAATTATGGCAAACTGCATTGTACACATAGTCTGGGTTGACCAAAACAGCACTAATTCTGTGCAGAGTGAATTCCTGGATTATGTAAAAGATGGGTTTCTGGAGCAGTACATTGAGGAGTCAGGCCAAGCTAGACTATTTTGTATTTAGTGTTATGCAATGAAAAGCCAAATTAATAACCTTGTTGTATAGGGCCTTTGGGAAGTAGTGACCAGAGTATGGTAGAATATTGCATTATATTTGATATGATATAGTTCATTCTAAAACCAGGGCCTTAAACTTGAAGAAAGGAAACAAGGAAAATATGAGGGAACAGTTGGATACCATGGTTTGGGAAAGAACCGTAAAAGATAGACAAAGGTTTGTTTTTAAGAAATATTACATGGTCAACAGCAGGCATACAGTTGTCTAAGTCACAAATATCAAAAGGGAAAGGTGAATCAAACATGGTATTGAAAAGAGGTTAAAGGTTAGATTGCAACAAAGAAAGTGATTTAAAAGATGCCAGAGATGTGGTAAGTCTGAGGATTGGGAGACAATTTAGAACCCAGCAAAAAAGGACCAAGAAATTCATTAAAAAAAGAAACGAGACTATAAATACAAACTAGCAAGCAGTGTAAAGTTGGGCTGTAATAATTTCTTTGGGAGGAAAAAAGGAACAGATGAGCTAGAACCACTTCTGTGTCCTTTCAGCTGAGGCAGGAGAATTTCTAATGGACAACAACAGGGTGAAGGACATAAACAGTTCCTTTGCGTTTGTGCTCATGGAAAAACATACAGAATTCTCAGAATGACATCCAGTGATATGGATATAGCTGGGGAGAAATGATGTTGAGGTAGATAGTTATCTCCGATACAGGTAAATAATGAAGTAGGCTCAAAAGCCGAATGGCTACTCCTGTTTCTATGTCATGATAATCTATATTAACATAAGAAGTATTACAAGTTAAAATTTCAGATGTTATTACTTAGCACCTTGAAAGAATATGATTTGGTAAATTGAACAGTTTATATTAAAATGTGTAGCAAACAGAGATTGATCCAAATCATAATCTTCCATCTCTAAACTTGTTTGCAGCCTGAAGAAGGTTCAGGAAGCTCCAGTCCTGGGGGAGTGTCAAAGAGTGAAACCAATCGGAACAGCTGTGGGGCAGCAGCAGCTGGGGGAGGAGGAGGATTAATGGATGAAATGAATAAACTGCTCGCAAAACGGTATGTGCTAAGCCAGTGATAGCATGATCTAAATGTGTGATGAACTAGACAATTTAAGAACAAATATTACAGAGAAATATTGTATAGTCCATCATGTAATGATAGATGAACCTGATGGAATTAACTGGTTGGAAAAAATGGCACCAGTAATAGCAGATATTTAAACACAGGTTGTATAGGTACAGGTAAAGACTAAGAGTTAAGATGATGTATGAACATTATGTTTCCAAGGATAATTGGGAAGATTAAAGTAAAATTGCTTTGAAACAAACTATGAAAAATAGAATAAATATCTTGTATAGGAAAGAAGGAGATTAGTTTAGAAAAATTAGGAATTAAGGATGACAATTAATATGAATGAAGATGAATTTAAAGCACACACTTAAGGAAATGATGTAAAGAAGAGAAAGACTTTTTTTGAGATAAAGAGAGCCATTTTGATGTGTCAGTAACAGGATCATAGAGCAATTATTTTATTGTAGAAACTGGAAGTCTGCCTTTAGAAGATGATGAATGAATCATTCATGAAGACCCTTATTCAAAATGAAATTTCATTAAATTGCAGGCCAGACTGTTGAATGTGGTTGGGAAGAGGGAACAAAGCCACAAACCATAATTTTTGCAAACTCTTGCAAGGTGCATTATACGGAAGAAAAGTAGAACACCAATTGTTACATCTCTACTAAAAGAACAGCTGAGATAATGCAAGGGATGTGATTGGCCAATTTTGATCAATTTCTAGCGTTCATAATGCAGAATGGAATTGACAAACCTTGAAGGCAGGATGTTTAGTTGATCGTGAAGCCAGGACCAGAACTGACCAGGCCCACAAACTGGCACTATTGGCTGATTCAGTGCCAAGTTCATAAGCCACAACCATTTTAGAGAGGCTGGGTGAGCATCGGAATGCATCACCTTCTGTTTAGCAGTGGGTTGACAACTAAGGACAATTAAGAGATCTGTTAAAACCCTTTGTCTGCAACAGCTGGGATTTCCAAAAGCCATTTGGACTTTTCACTTTAGTTTGAAACATAGCCAGTGGATCGAGATGAGCAATTGTGGCAGTGGCACAACTATTCCACAAGGTACCAATATGATGATATCCATTCACCATAGCTGCCAGGACACATCTGCAGTCATTGGTCATCCCATGTACAGTTTCCCTTTTATTCAAGCATATAAATTTAGGAACAGAATTATGCCATTCAGCCCAATAATCCTGTTTTGCCATCCAATAAGATTTACTTGTAACCTCAAATCCTTATTCCCGCCTACCCCGATTGAGTAAAAAATATTCAAAGATTCTGCTTCCACCACCTTTTCAGGAAGAGAATTCTAAAGATTCACAAACCTCTGATGGAAAATAGTTTGCCTTATCTCTGATTTAAAGGGGCTACCCCTGAATTTTAAATAATGAACCCTAGGTCAAGGCTTTCCAATACAAGGAAACATTCTGCCCACTTCCACCCTGTCAAGACCCCCCTGGATCTTTTACATTTCTATTACTTCTCTAAACTCCAGTGGATAAAAGCCTAGCTTGTCCAACCTTTCCAAGTCAGACAACATTGCATCCAAGATAATAATCTAGTAACCTTCTCCAAACTGCCTCTAATGCATTTACAGCCTTCCTTCATAAAGTGACCAAAACTGTGCACAGTTTTCGAAATGCAGTCTCACCAGTGCCCTGTATAGCTGAACCATGATCTCTCTACTTTTGTGTATATTTCCTCTCTCAATAAATGTTAACATTCTAATTAACTTCCCTAATTTATTGCCATATCTCCATGTTAACCTTTTGCAATTGCCACAGGAGGACACCCAGATCCTTCTGCATCTCAGAGCTGTGCAATCTCTCACGATTTAGAATTTAAAAAAAAAATTTACCTGCAAAAACAGACAATTCCACATTTTGCCACATTTGTACTTTATTTGCCACATCGTTGCCCACTCATATAACCTGTCTGTCTAGAAAAACTCCACAGAGGCTGGTATCCTGTCACCAAGTCACCCTTTATTTACATGTGAAGAGTCCTTGACACTGATTTAGCCTTCCTCAGAGCTAGTTCTCAGAGTGAACAGAACCTCTGACACTCCTGTTTATATCTGTCAGCCAAGGCTCCCTGACTGGACTAGATTAACAGCCCCAGTGAGGGAACTCATGTTCTATGATATCCAACTGGCTGAGCTCGATACCATCACTACGCCATCTGTTTCTTCTTTTAGCCTTCTTCAGTCCTCTGAGTTGAGCCAGCTACAAAAAACGGACAAATCATTGAAGCTGATTCTAAATAGAGCCTGACTATGTGCAGGGAACATGGTTGAGTTAACACTGAAAAGCAATGGCACAGCAGAATGAAACGAAATGTGCTGAATATTTTCACTTATTCACTTACCAAATTAAAATGCTCTCCAGCATAATGGGTAGAAGACCTTTTTACAAAATGTGAGAAAAATTTCAGTTTACAATTAGTCACTTCAGAGCAGGAAAAAGACTCGCAAAAGTTCTGTTGCAACTGGCCTAATTATTTTTAACAACAACATAAGACTGAAATGTGTTTATTTTTCTCCCTTTTCAGGAGGAAAGCTGCCCAACAAACAGATAAAGCAAGTGACAAAAAAGAGGAGGAAACACAGAATGTGTGTAATCAGCTTTTCTTTTCCTTATAAGCACATTAGGTCAGATTTACATAATAGTAAATGACAAACTCATGCTGCAGGTATGAAGGAAGATATAAAGTATTACTGACATGTTCTCAAAAGAAAAGGTTTGATCTAAATGACAAAAGGACAAAGTAGTTAACAGAAATTTCTTAAGCGGCATTAGTACAAGTTATTAAAAAGAAAAAACAGTAAAATACCTTTTTGACAAGGAAAATCATAATAATTAGAATTATTGCTGTTATTATTTTAACCAGGAGGATGCAAGCTCTTCACCTTCACCCAGTTCACGAGGTCCTGGTTTGCAGAATTCAACAGGTGAAGTCTGTAATCAATTATTTGTGGAATTATGAATGTGAACATCATTTGAGAGATGGGAAATTGCAGCCGTTTTGGGAATGTTGTACCTGTAAATTTCACACCCACTGCGGTCATGTGAATTACAACAGCCTAGAAATTGACGCGGGAATTGAGATGCAGAATTAACCTGCACCCATTTCTTCCAGCCCAGGCAGCAGGCAAACTTTGTGCTACTTGGTTATAAAACCACCGTGGCAGTATGTAGTCAGCGGTGAGAAGTTTTAATCTAGTTTGGACCTCTTAAAGAGGAGGTAACAAGAGCAAGTGCTGGAAGTCATCCTATATGCTTAACCTGGGAGAAACACAAGAGTGACACGATATGGCAGAGCTTCTTTTCCTGGAAAAGCACTGGAAGCCTTGATGCAGAGAGAGGACAGAAGGAAAGAGGTGCATTATCTTTAGGGGATCAGACAAGCATCCCAAATGCAATGGGGGCACATAACTAACAGTGTCAATGTCAGCTGTCTATTCCCAAAATAGACAAGCAAGAGGTTGGAAGAACACAGCAGCTCAGGCAGCATCAGGAGGTGGAGAAGTCAACATCTCAGATGTAACCTTTCTGGGGGTGGGTGTAAGGGGAGCTGCAGATAAAAGAGGTGGCAGGGGGCAAGGTGGTGAAGTGGGGATAGGGACCTGGTTGGTGAATGGGAGGACTGAATCCAGTTGCTGGCAGGAAGGGGGAGGGGGTGGGGGTGGGGGTGGGAAGGGAGGTTACCTGAAATTGGACAACTCAATGTTGAGTCCTTCAGGCTGTAAGCTGTCTATTCCCAGCATCTGAAGTTAACTGTATCAAAGGAAGTTCAGTAACCTTTTATAAGTGGCCAAGGTTGATGAATGCAACTTCAAATGCCATATCCAGCAGCTGCACCAGATAACTTTGCACATCTATGATAATTCATAGCTTCACCTCACTCTCCCACAGTACTGCTGCCATGTACACCCACATCTCATAGCTTGCGCACACTGCCAGCCAGCTACATTATCTAAATGTATTGTGGCATACTCAGTCACACATTTCCCTCTTTTATTTGTGGAGGTAGCAGCAACAAGACAGGGAATAAAATTACAATGGAGGGAGGATAGTAGTTGTCTCCATTGCAGCAGCCATAACTGAACTGGTAGCCAATGATAGGGCTGAATATGTGGAAGATGATAGTATGTTCATGCCATCTCACATTCTACTTCCCCCTCACCCACAATTACTTCTAATAATCAAGCTGCAGATGGTTTAAATATATATCTGATATGTTCATTCCTTGTTGTCAATAGAATTTAGTATCTTTGTCCTTCTGAAATCTAGAAATTTAGAAATCTACCTGGCCAGGCAGTGATGAAATAGCAGGAAGACAGTATGGGGAAGAAATACCATTCATAAATGTCACATTCACAGCCACTGATTCAAGCATACATACTTAGAGGTAGGAACTGAACATGGGGAGATACCCAACCTAAGTGGTCTGAAGTGAGGGTAGGGGAGAGTATAGTTTAAGTTATACTCACCTGAGAATGCAATAACACATGGATTCTCTGATGAATGTTGGCAGGAAGCTTTGAGAAGTTGGACACCACCTTGCATAGAGCTTGGAGTCTCTTTTCAGTATGGAAGTAGTGGGCCCACTGAACTTCCACACTGTGGGTCTGAACATGTGGTAGCATCTGATAACTGATACCTCAGCTTCCACTGCGGCATTGCAGAAAAAACTTAACTGAAAGTCAAGCAAGTTCAATTTTCTGCCATGAACCTTGAGACTGCGGCCAATGTGGCAGATATCAGTGCTCAAAGGGGCTTGAGAAAGTTATAACATATTCCCCTCCTTTTGCATGCAGAGCATCAGTGGCCATAAAATTGAGATGTTGGAGGTGATGCCCACACTAGCCTCAACAGGTCTTAGCTTGAAAAACTTCAAAGCCCTGGTCACAGTTACAGCCAGTGGTTATGCCAGTCTTGCCCTAATTTAGACTGCAGAGTGACCTGCAACAGGTGGCACATCTCAATGAACAGCTCCTTCATGAAACTGAGTCTTTCTCATTGAGGTTAGGGAATTTGTGGCTGGAAATACGTCCTCTTGCTGAGAGCATTTTCTCCCTCCTCTGTTTTTAAATAGCTAACTCTTCTGTTCATTCTTCCTTATTGTGCTGTACACCAAGGGCAACACAAACTACACCTTCAGTGGTTGGGAACATGTCATAGAGTCATAGAGATGTACAACATGGAAACAGACCCTTCGGACCAACTCCATGCTGACCAGATATTCCAACCCAATCTAGTCCCACCTGCCAGCACCCAGTTCATATCCCTCCAAACCCTTCCTATTCATATACCCATCCAAATGCCTCTTAAATGTTGCAATTGTACCAGCCTCCACCACATCCTCTGGCAGCTCATTCCATGCACACACCACCCTCTGCGTGAAAACGTTGACCCTTAGGTCTCTTTTATATCTTTCCTCTTTCACCCTAAACCTATGTCCTCTAGTTCTGGACTCCCCGACCCCAGGGAAAAGACTTTGTTTATTTATCCTATCCATGCCCCTCATAATTTTGTAAACCTCTATAAGGTCATCCCTCAGTCTCAGAAGCTCCAGGGAAAACAGCCCCAGCCTGTTCAGCATCTCCTTGTAGCTCAAATCCTCCAACCCTGGCAACATCCTTGTAAATCTTTTCTGAACCCTTTCAAGTTTCACATCTTTCTGATAGGAAGGAGACCAGAATTGCATGCAGTATTCCAACAGTGGCCTAACCAATGTCCTGTACAGCTGCAACATGACCTCCCAACTCCTGGACTCAATACTCTGACCAATAAAGGAAAGCATACCAAACACCACCTTCACGATCCTATCTGCCTGCGACTCCACTTTCAAGAAGCTATGAACCTGCACTCCAAGGTCTGTGTGTTCAGCAACACTCCCTAGGACCTTACCATTAAGTGTGTAAGTCTTGCTAAGATTTGCTTTCCCAAAATGCAGCACCTCGCATTTATCTGAATTAAAGTCCATCTGCCACTTTTCAGCCCATTGGCCCATCTGGTCCAGATCCTGTTGTAATCTGAGGTAACCCTCTTCGCTTTCCACTACACCTCCAATTTTAGTGTCATCAGCAAACTTACTAACTGTACCTCTTATGCTCGTATCCAAATCATTTATGTAAATGACAAAAAGTAGAGGACCCAGCACCGATCCTTGTGGCACTCCACTGGTCACAGGCCTCCAGTCTGAAAAACAACCCTCCACCACCACCCTCTGGCTTCTACCTTTGAGCCAGTTCTGTATCCAAATGGCTAGTTCTCCCTGTATTCCATGAGATCTGACCTTGCTAATCAGTCTCCCATGGGGATCTTTTTCGAACACCTTACTGAAGTCCATATAGATCATATCTACTGCTCTGCCCTCATCAATCCTCTTTGTTACTTCTTCAAAAAACTCAGTCAAGTTTGTGAGACATGATTTCCCACGCACAAAGCCATGCTGACTATCCCTGATCAGTCCTTGCCTTTCCAAATACATATACACCCTGTCCCTCAGGATTCCTTCCAACAACTTGCCCACCACCGAGGTCAGGCTCACCAGTCTATAGTTCTCTGGCTTGTCTTTACCACCCTTCTTAAACAGTGGCACCACATTTGCCAACCTCCAGTCTTCCAGCACCTCATCTGCGACTATCGATGATACAAATATCTCAGCAAGAGGCCCAGCAATCACTTCTCTGGCTTTCCAGAGAGTTCTCGGGTACACCTGATCAGGTCCTGGGGATTTATCCACCTTTACCCATTTCATGACATCCAGCACTTCCTCCTCTGTAATCTGGACATTTTGCAAGATGTCACCATCTATTTTCCTACAGTCTATATCTTCCATATCCTTTTCCACAGTAAATACTGATGCAAAATATTCATTTAGTATCTCCCCCATTTTCTGTGGCTCCACACAAAAGCTGCCTTGCTGATCTTTGAGGGGCCCTATTCTCTCCCTAGTTACCCTTTTGTCCTTAATATATTTGTAAAAACCCTTTGGATTCTCCTTAATTCTATTTGCCAAAGCTATCTCATGTCCCCTTTTTGGCCTCCTGATTTCTAAGGATTCACTTGATCTATCCTGTCTATACCTGACATATGCTTCCTTCTTTTTCTTAACCAAATCCTCAATTTCTTTAGTCATCCAGCATTCCCTATACCTACCAGCCTTCCCTTTCACCCTGACAGGAATATACTTTCTCTGGATTCTTGTTATCTCATTTCTGAAGGCTTCCCATTTTCCAGCTGTCCCTTTACCTGCGAACATCTGCCTCCAATCAGCTTTTGAAAGTTCTTGCCTAATACCTTCAATATTGGCCTTTCTCCAATTTAGAACTTCAACTTTTAGATCTGGTCTATCCTTTTCCATCACTGTTTTAAAATGAATAGAATTATGGTCGCTGGCCTCAAAGTGCTCCCCCACTGACACCTCAGTCACCTGCTCTGCCTTATTTCCGAAGAGTAGGTCAAGTTTTGCACCTTCTCTAGAGGTACATCCACATCCTGAATCAGAAAATTGTCTTGTATGCACTTAGAAAATTCCTCTCCATCTAAATCTTGAACACTATGGCAGTCCCAGTCAATGTTTGGAAAGTTAAAATCCCTTACCATAACCACCCTATTATTCTTACAGATAGCTGAGATCTCCTTACAAGTTTGTTTCTCAATTTCCCTCTGACTATTGGGGGGTTTATAATACAGTCCCAATAAGGTGCTCATCCCTTTCTTATTTCACAGTTCTACCCAAATAACTTCCCTGGATGTATTTCCAGGAATATTCTCCCTCAGCACAGCTGTAATGCTATCCCTTATCAAAAACACCACTCTCCCTCCTCTCTTGCCTCCCTTTCTATCCTTCCTGTAGCATTTGTATCCTGGAACATTAAGCTCCCAGTCCTGCCCATCCCTCAGCCATGTTTCTGTAATTGTTATGATATCCCAGTCCTATGTTCCTAACCATGCCCTGAGTTCATCTGCCTTCCCTGTTAGGCCCCTTGCATTGAAATAAATGCAGGTCTATTTATTAGTCCTACCTTGTCCCTGCCTGCCCTGACTGTTTGACTCACCTTACTAGTTTAAATCCTCCTGAGCAGTCCTTGCAAATTTCCCTGCCAGTATATTAATCCCTTTCCAATTTAGGTGCAATCCATCCTTCTTGTACAGGTCACTTCTACACCAAAAGAGCTTCCAGTGATCCAAACATGTGAATCCTTCTCCCCTACACCAGCTCATCAGGCATGCATTCATCTGCTCTATCTTCCTATTCCTGCCCTCACTAGCTCGTAGCTCTGGGAGTAATCCAGATATTACTACCCTTGAGGACCTCCTTTTTAAATTTCTGCCTAACTCTCTGTAATCTCCCCTCAGTATCTCAACCTTTTCCCTTCCTATATCGTTGGTTCCAATGTGGACAATGACCTCTTGTTGGCCCCTCTCCCCCGTGAGAACATTCTGCACCCTCTCTGAGACATCCTTGATCCTGGCACCAGGGAAACAACACCTGATCGGGTTCTGGGGATTTATCCACTTTTATGTGTTTCAAGACATCCAGCACTTCCTCCCCTGTAATATGGACATTTTTCAAGATGTCACCATCTATTTCTCAACACTCTATATCTTCCATGTCCTTTTCCACAGTAAATACTGATGTAAAATACTTGTTTCGTGTATCTCCCGTCTCCTACGGCTCCACACGAAGGCTGCCTTGCTGATCTTTGAGGGGCCCTATTCTCTCCCTAGCTACCCTTTTGTCCTTAATGTATTTGTAAAAACCCTTTGGATTCTCCTTACCATCAAAATTAGTCTTCCTCCAATTTAGAACTTCAACTTTTAGATCTGGTCTTTCCTTTTCCATCGCTCTTTTAAAACTAATAGAATTACGGTCGCTGACTCCAAAGTGCTCCCCCACTGACACCTCAGTCACCTGCCCTGCCTTATTTCCCATCCCCATACTGAATCAGAAAATTTTCCTGTACAGACTTACAAATTCCTCTCCATCTCAACCCTTAACATTATGGCACTCTATGCTTGGAAAGTTAAAATCCCCTACCATAACCACCCTATTATTCTTACAGATAACTGAGATATGCTTACAGATTTGTTTCTCAATTTCCATCTGACTATTAGGGGATGTAATACAATCCCAACAAGGTTATCATCCCTTTCTTATTTCTCAGTTCCACCCAAATAACTTCCCTAGATATATTTCTGGGAATATCCTCCCTAAGTATTGCTGTAATGCTATCCCTTATCAAAAATGTCACTCCCCCTCCTCTCTTGCCTCCTTTTCTGTCCTTCCTGTAGCATTTGTATCCTGGAACATTAAGCTGCCAGTCCTGTCCATCCCTGAGCCATGTTTCTGTAATTGCTATAGTATCCCAGTCCCATGTTCCTAACCATGCCCTGAGTTGATCTGCCTTCCCTGTTAGGCCTCTTGCATTGAAATAAATGCAGTTTAATTTATCAGTCCTACCTTGTTCTCTGTTTTGTTCCTGCCTGCCCTGACTGTTTGACTCACTTCTTTTCTCAACTGTACCAGTCTCAGATTGATCTCTTTCCTCACTATCTCCCTGCATCCCACCCCCCACTTTACTAGTTTAAATCCTCCTGAGCAGTTCTTGCAAATCTCTCTGCCAGTATATTAGTCCGCTTCCAATTTAGGTGCAATCTGTCCTTATTGTACAGGTCACTTTTACCCCAGAAGAGATTCAAATGATCCAAAATGTGAATCCTTCTCCCATACAGCAGCTCCTCAGCCATTCATTCATCTGCTCTATTCTCCTATTCCTGCCCTCACTAGCTCGCAGCACCGGGAGTAATCCAGATATTACTACTCTTGAGGATCTCCTTTTTAAATTCCTGCCTAACTCTCTATATTCTCCCTTCAGGATCTCATCCTCTTCCCTTCCTATGAAATTTGTTCCAATGTGTCCAAACTTCCTGCTGGTCCCTCTCCCCCGGAGAACATTCTGCACCCTCTCTGAGACATCCTTGATTCTGGCACCAGGGAGACAACACACCATTTTGATTTTTCGTTGCTGGCCACACAAAGGTCTGTCTGTGCCTCAGACTAGAGAGTCCCCCTAACACAGTCGATAACTTGGAACCCGACATACCTCTCATTACATTAAAGCCAACCTGAATGCCAGAAACTTGGCTGTTCGTGCTGCACTCCCCTGAGAATCCATCACCCCCTACGTTTTCCAAAACAGCATACCTGTTTGAAATGGGGATAGCCACAGAAGGCTCCTGCACCACCTGCATCCCTCTCCTACCTTTCTTGGAGTTAACCCATCAATGTGACTGTATCTGTGAGTTTTCTCCCTCCCTATAACTGCCATCCATCACATCCCCTTGCTCTTGTAAATTCCTCATGGCCTCTAACTGTCTCTCTAACTGATCCATTCGATCTGATAGGATCCGCAATCAACGGCATTTATTGCAGATAAAATCCTCAGTAACCTGTAAACTCTCCCTAAACTCCCACATCTGACAAGAAGAGCATCTCACTCTACTAAGGGCTATTTTTGCTCCTTTCAATCTACAGACCCAGAAAATAACACGGTCTTATTCCTCGACAAAACACTGCTCCAGGCTAAGTTAATACTAATGGCTTATATTTTTAAGTTTAATCAAGAGACATATCTCAATATCACATACAATCAAGAAAGAATCCACTATACTCACTACTGCAGACTTACTGTAAGGGCAAACTTAAAAATATTCACTTATCTGTTTCTGTGCTGTGACCTCTCCCAAATTTCCTCCAAGATTAGTTATGAATTTCACTGTTTGTTCATTTTCCTGGATGCACTTCGATGTCCAGTGATACATGAATTCAAACAGCAAAGGCAGTAACTGCGCAGGTTCACTGCTGTGTCAGTTAGTAGTGTGGGTCTCTTTCTTTCCCTCTCTCTTTCTCTCTCTTTCCTGCACTGACCTCACTATGTGTTGCTTTTGTCTGTTCCTCACCCTTTTAAAAGTGCTGTTCTGACATGAATGCAGTCTTTGAAATGAGAATCAATTCCTTCCTCATTTTTGTAAACTTTACTAACTTCTGTTTGCAGTGTAAACAGCACACACACACAAAGCAGCAGAAACTGATCAACAACTAATCTGAAAATGCTTGATGGTCCTCTCATTGTGGTGATGTCTCTTGCTGCTGACTAGATGCTGTGCTCTGTGAGAATAAGAGTTAACTGGAGCATTGAGGTTCAAAATGGCACTGTTAAAGTCAAATCAGTGTTTGTTAAAGCCACAGTGCCTACTGTGCATTTTCCTGCTATCAGCCCCACATTGACAAATTGCCTGAAAGGGCACCCTGTACTACCAGCATGAAAAGTGAAAGCACACAGCATGGATGCAGTTTTGAATCTGAAACATCACCTGCAGCTCTGAAAACATGAATGATACACAACTGAATTTATAGCCATTTATGTAATGGAGGGCAGGGTTGTGCTTTTCTTCAGACCATCTGAGGTCTGTGGTTGGGGATCAAAATAGACTCATGAATGAGGAAGACCATTTAGCCCACCGTAAGCTGCCCATCCAGAGTTAAAAATCACACAACACCAGGTTATAGTCCAACAGGTTTATTTAGAAGCACTAGCTTTCGGAGCGTTGTTTCTTCATCAGGTAGTTGTGGAGTATAAGATACACAGAATTTATAGCAAAAATTTACAGTGTGATGTAACTGAAATTATATATTGGAAAAGACCTGTTGTTTAGGTCTCTCATCTTTTACATCACACTGCAACCACCTGATGAAGGAGCAGTGCTCCGAAAGCTAGTGCTTCCAAATAAACCTGTGGATTATAACCTGGAGCTGTGTGATTTTTAACTTTGTACACCCCAGTCTAACACCAGCACCTCCAAATCATGCCCATCCAGAGAAATCCTAAAAATCCCCTAATTACGACATACAATTATTTTCTAAAATATTCCACTCAATTTCTTATTAGCATTCTGCTAAAAATCTGTTCCATAAATGATTGTTCTTTGTGTAAAACAGAACTTTACAACTCTGATTCTGTTTTTTTCTTTCCCATTTAACTCTTCTATTTCATTTATGTCAATCTCACTGATGTTGCTCAGGTTATCAGTTGCTCAAGTCTTATGAGTACACAAACATCAGAACAGGAATAGGCCATTCAGCCTCTCACACCTGCTCTGCTGTTCTAGATGACTAACTGACTGTTTACCTCAAAGCTGATATTCCACACTATCCCTAAATACCTTGTTGTTAACAAGATGTAGACATCTATGGATCTGGCTGGCACAGCTATCTGGTCAGAATTCACTAACATCTGACTGCAAAATTCCTCTTGATCTCGGTCCTAATTGGCTTGCTCCTTATCCTCAACAGTGTGCCCTGGTCCTAGATGCCTCCCCCTTCCACAGCCAGAGGCAACATCCTATGTACATCCCATTCCATCCTGAATGGGATCTATGCCACCTTACTGGCGGGAGTGAGAGATGCAATAGCTGGGGCCTTAATAGATATCTTTGCAGCATCCTTGAACATGGGTGAGGTCCCGGAGGACTGGAGAATCGCTAATGTTGTCCCCTTGTTTAAGAAGGGTAACAGGGATAATCCAGATAATTAGAGACCAGTGAGCCTGATGTAAGTGCTGGGGAAGCTGTTGGAGAAGGTAGTGAGAGATAAGATCTATTTACATTCGGAAGAAAATGGGCTTATCAGTGATAGGCAGCATGATTTTGTGCAGGGAAGGTCTTACCAACTTAACGGAATTCTTTGAGGAAGTGACAAAGTTGATTGATGAGGGAAGGGCTGTAGATGTCATTTACATGGACTTCAGTAAGGTGTTTGATAAGGTTCCCCATGGTTGGCTGATGGAGAAGGTGAAGTCACATGGGGTCCAGGGTGTACTAGCTAGATGTGTAGAGAGCTGGCTGGGCAGCAGGGGACAGAGTAGTAATGGAAGGGAGTTTCCAAAATGGAGAACTGTGGCCAGTGGTGTTCAACAGGGATCCGTGCTGGGAACACCATTGTTTGTGATATACATAAATGATCTAGAGGACGGTATAGGTCAGAGATGGGGAACTTATTGTGTTGGAAGGCCGCATTATGTTAGTCGTAATCTAATAAGGCCGCATCCAAGAAACTTCAGTTATACATTCTTCAAAATTCACATTATTTTGTAAAAATCTAACTACTATGTACTAACTAACTAAAAAAAAGAAAAAAAATGTCAATTCTAAAATTAACTAACCTTTTAATTACTTTGTTATGACTTCTTTTTTGTAGGAAAGCACTTGAATATTTGGTTGCAGCATGGAGGTCTGCAGTTTTAGCTGATCCTCTAGATGGGTATCAGTCATTTGTGACCCTAAGGGCGTCTTGATTTTGGTTAAGTAGGAGAATGTAGATTCGCAGCAATAAGTGGTTGAATAGCAAGAAAGCATTTTTTGTGCATGTTGCAAAATTTGGATTCATTCAAAAGGCAACACACAATGACCTAGAAGGCCGCATGCAGATGACAGCAAGATTAGTGGAGTAGCAGGTAGTGAAGGGGACTGTCAGAGAATGGAGCAAAATATAGATAGATTGGAGAGTTGGGAGGAGAAATGGCAGATGGCCTTCAATCCGGGCAAATGTGCGGTGATGCATTTTGGAAGATCCAATTCTAGAGCTAAATATATATTAAATAGGAAAGCACTGGAGAAAATTGATGTACAGAGAGATCTGGGTGTTTAGGTCCTTTATACCCTGAAGGTGGCAATGCAGGTCGGTAGAGTGGTCAAGAAAACATACGGCATGCTTTCCTTCATTAGACGGGGTACTGAGTACAAGAATTGGCAGGTCATGTTACAGTTGTATAGAACTTTGGTTCAGCCACATTTGGAATACTGTGTACAGTTCTGGTCATCACATTAACAAAAGGATGTGGATGCTTTGGAGAGGGTACAGGGGAGATTCACCAGGATGTTGCCTGGTATGGAGGTTGCTAGCTATGAAGAGAGGTTAAATAGATTAGGATTATTTTCATTAGAAAGACAGAGGTTGGAGGGTATGTGATTGAGGTCTACAAAATCATGAGCAGTGTAGACAGGGTGGATAGCAAGAAACTTTTTCCCAAAGTGGGGGACTCAGTTATTAGGAGTCATGAGTTCAATGTGAGAGGGGAAAAGTTTAAAGGAAATATGCGTGGAAAGTTCTTATGCAGAAGATGGTGGATACCTGGAATGCATTGCCAGCAGAGGTAGTAGAGGCGGGCACAATAGCATCATTTAAGATGTGTCCAGACAGATACATGAAAGGTCAGGGAGCAGAGGGATACAGATCCTTGCAAATTGCTGCTTGATATACTCACAGCAAGACTCTCCTGCACCAGTCCTTTATGTTCTGAAAATATTTATGAAGACACATTAATTATTTTCACACCATATTCACTTTTACATATTCAGTTTAGTGTGTTGTTTAGTGTGGACTCCTGTGCCCTCTTCCCTACCTGCTCCTCCTCCTCCCCACTACACCTTGACCAATTTTCCGAAACATTGTAAGTTTATCAAGAAACATTATTTTGAGTCATTCTCTAAATTTCAGTTAGAAAACAATTTTCATCTATGTGCTTTTTATAATATAATACTATTTCCCTTTGTGGGAGAAAGCCACTGTGCCTTTTGCTGTCCCCTTCAGTATCTTTTCAAGCATTTCATTGAGATGTGCACTACTTTAACTTCAAGGCATGCCAAAACTCTGCATGTTTTCTAAGTATGAGATCACAAATCTTTCTCGAGTCACAATCTCCATGGGCAGCTATTTATATTTCAAACATTATGTACATCTCCCAGTGAGAGCTGTAATCCTTTTAAATGTATTTCTATTGGCATCAAATTCTTTAGTGTCTGCACACCTTGCTGTTAAGTGAGGTTAAATGTGTGTGGGAGCATTTAGATATTTTAGTTGTTCATTTGATTCCAAATGAATGCGTTTTGCATTGCCCTTGAATTACAACAAAATAATTAATATGTTATCTTGGCATAGCCAAGATCTACTGGAAGGAAGGCCAGTTTTAAAAAAACAAACTTTGAAACAATTAAACTGATGATATTACAGAAATGTACGGCATGGAATCAGACCCTTCAGTCCAACCTGTCCATGCTGACCAGATATCCTAAATAAATCTAGTCCTATTTGCCAGCATTTGGCTCATACCCTTCTAACCCTTTCCTATTCATAAAACCATCCAGATGCCTTTTAAATGTTGAAATTGTACCAGCCTCCACCACTTCTTCTGGCATCTCATTCCATACATGCACAACCCTCTGCATGAAAAAGTTGCCCCTCAGGTCTCTTTAAATTTTTCCCCTCTCACCTTGAAACTATGCCCTCTAATTTTGGACACTCCCACCCTGGGGAAAAGACCTTGTCTACTCACTCTATCCATGCCCCTCATGGTTTTATAAACCTGTATAACATCATCCCTCAGCCACAAAGGTCCAGGGAAAACAACCCCAGCCTATTTAGCCTCTTCCTATAGCTAAAACCCTCAAACTCTGGCACATCCTTGTAAATCTTTTTTGAACTCTTTCAAGTTTCCCAACATTCTTTCTAATAGCATGGAGACCAGAATTGCACACAATATTCCAAAAGTGGCCTAACCAGTGTTCTGTACAGCCACAACAAGATCTCCCAACTCCTGTACTCAGTGCACTAACCAATAAAGGCAAGCATACCAGATGCCTCCTTCAGTGTCCCCATTTACCTACAATTCCATTTTCTTGTGGAATTATTTGTACTTTGGTGTTATTGTGGGCTCTCGAAATCGTACAATCCATGACATGATCTTAATCATAATCTAGTACCATCTGTCGTAAAGGCAAGTTTCAGGAGTGGTTTAATAAAGAAAGAAAGTACCTCTAGTGGCCAATGACTAAATTGTAGCAAAACGTTCAATTTGATTCTCCCCTGCACTGAATAAGCCCATCTCAACAATGGCAACAATTAGAATGGTGCTATATCACTTCAGTTTCCCTGCATTAGAGCAGATAATAAATCACTGGAATTTTCCACTCCTGATCATTGTCCAGTGATCATTGCTAAAATAAGCATACAGTTGGGTATGCTTAAGACCAAATTGGGTTAACTGTGATGCCCCTTTTTTTTATTCTTTCATGGGATGTGGATGCAATTGCTCAAAGCTATAATGTACTTTTAAGTGGTGAATGTTTGTTACTCTATACTGAAATAATATTAAATGGTACAAAGAAATAGATGTTAAAATTATACCTAACAAAAAGTGCAGCTTGACACATTTTTACAGAGGATTATAAAAGTCTTGTTCACATATCCACATTTCTTTTAGACTGAAGCCGGGTTTGGGGTCACAATTCCATGAACACAATGGGACAGTTCTCCATAAATAGGGTTGAACACTGATTTAATCAGTAGAAGTTCTGGGTATACCCTGTATATGAAACTGAAATTGGAGCTCTAGTAGATTGTTTTCAGGTAGAGATCATTTCTTTTGTATCTGCCACAATACCAATTCCACACTTGAGCTAGATCAGCACTTATGTGCACAATAGCCTGAAAGGCAGCTGTCCTACTGTTACCAAATGGTACAAATCTGGCAGTATTGGAGATTATCAGCAGGAAAGCAGCTCCCTAACACAAACAAAGAACATTTAGTGCAGCAGTTCTGCATAATGTCAGGTCCAGTCCCTTCCAGCAAAATACACAATTGTCCAGTAATTTGTCTTTTTGTTGAGAAATTTACAACAAATTAACATTCTTGAAATAAGGAGGTTATGTTGTTAAATATTTCTCAACAGATACTGGTAAAAAGCCATGGGAAAGGGCCAATTCCACCGAAAAGACAGGAACTCTCTCAAGGTGAGCAGTTAAAGGATGAATATAAATTTGACACTTTGAAAGCAGGTTTTTAATAAAATGCTTATTTATCAGATTTTGCTAAATGGTGACAACCAAGCTATATTCTGTGTGTCAGTTTTTTGGAAAAATATCCAGAGGGGCTACCTAACATTTATGAAATTATGTTAATTGCGCCTGGCAAGCTGTCTGAATTCACTCTCAAGTTATTTTGGGATGTGTTGGCACAGTGGGTAAAAACATTGCCCTTTGACCTTCCAGAAAATAAAGGCAGACAGCATACTGATGTGAAATAGTATTCTCCCCTGAGCTTGGGTGGACTAAAAATAATGCAGATTAAATTCTGTTTGACAGCTGACCCATGGATTGATACATGAGGTTCACTCATGTTTGGCATTGTGGATCTGCTTTGTAGTTTTAAGAAGGTGTGTTAAGTGCTCACAATCTGACATTTGAGAATGAGGTCAGCTTAGTGATCCTAGTAATTAGACTTAGTGTCAGCCTTGGCTAGCACTCACCCCGAGTCAGAAGTTCGAGGTTCCAGTCCCACTGCCGAGGCTTCAGCAGATAATCTAGATTGACACTTCAATGTAGCACTGCACCATGGGCTATGCTGCCTTTAACATGACGCATCTGCCCTCTCAGTTGAACATTGTAATTACCATCTCGCTAGTTAAAGAACAGTAGAATGGCTCTCCTTATGTCATGGCCAGTATTTATCTTTCAACCAATGTCACGAGAAATGATTATCTAGTTATTACAAAATTAATTTTTCTAACATTTTGCTGTGTGAAATTTGATGACTGTGTTTCCCCACAACGTACGGTGATTATACTTCAACAGTGCTTAATTGATTGTAAAACACTATGAGACATCCTAACATCATGAAAGGTGATGTATAAACACACATTCTTCTTTATTTATTAAGTGTTTCAAACAAGTATCATGCCAAAGGTAACAGCATTCATGATTGATCTTATTTCTGTACATTTTCTGTGGTTGTGGGGTACAGCTTATTGGATATAATTATGATATTGCACATCAGGAACTGTCTGTACACTATCTGTGCATCTTTCCTGCAAATGCCTGATAATACAGTATTGTGTAAAACATTCATATTCATTCTCTTTTGTCATTGTTGGTATCCTTCACCATAATGTGTAAAACCACATTTGAGGAGAGTTCTGAATGTTATCACTTACAATTATGAGCAAGAAATACTTTCCATTAAAATAGAACAATTGCTGTTGTTCCACTTTCTGCACCATCAGTTAACTCATCAACAACTGGATGATCACTGGTAACTATTCTTATGTCTCATGTCTTCTTTATATTTTGGGACTGCTTCTTGAAGCCTGGGGTTCTGGATAGTGTGGAGTCTATCTCAGCTATTCCCAATTCTTTTTTTGACTGCGAGATATTCTCTAACATCTGCAGAAGGTTTGAGGATGACGCTGAATGACAAAGCATCTTGTCAGGCTTCAGTGTCAAGTTTGCTTTTTCAGAGTTTTTTAAAATCTATGTTTTATATTTGGAGTCTACTGTATTGTCAACTGTATAAGTGGACCTGAGAGTCACCAGAGGCAACAGTGTTGCATCATTTACAGGTGAGCCACAGACAAAGTGGGGTCTGCAATTAGTGCCTGTGTGGTGACACCGTAGCTAGAGTGTATTTTTGGTTTTAATGCCATGCTGTGTACTGAGCAATGCCTTCCACCCTCAGGGGTAAGGAGAGGAGACAGGTCCCAAGCCTACTTCAGTTGAAATGGAAATTGAACCACACTATTGGTGTTAATCTGAACCACATGCTAGCCATTTAGGCAACTGAGGTAACTGTGCCCCACATTAATGTTAATCTTACTTTAATGTGTCAGATCCATGCATCAATGTAATAAATTCAAGAAGTGCTGGAATTACTTAGCAGGTCAGACAGTATCTGTGTGTAGAGAAATGGACCAAGTTAATAGATCAATTGCCTTTCTGGAAATTGAAAGGGATCTCGTACATTAGCTCGAAGCAAAACATACTACCCTCTCCAGTATCATTTTTGGAGAAGGGAGACATTTAATTGGACAAGAGGGTGACTGGTGTGAGCATTGGTGTAATGATATTGTAATTGGACTAGTAATAAAAGACCCAGGCTAATGCTCTAGGAATATGGGTTTAAATTCAATTAATAAATCTGGAATCAAACGCTAGTCTAATGATGACTGCAAAACCAGTGTCAATTGTAGCAAAGAAAATTCTAGAAAATCTGCCAACCTCCCCTGGTCTGGCCAATTTTAACTCCAAATCTACAGAAGTGTTGATTTCTCTTTAATGCAAGGTCCTCCTTTGAAGCCTTATGCAAAATATGGAAGAACTGTCTCACAGACTATTCAAGTCATCCTTGATGTTGTCATTCTTATACCAGAAAGACAATGTCCCAATCACCATCATCATCATCATTCCTCCACCAGGGGTGGCAGTGCAGTGATATACAATCAGAAAGGAATTGCCCGGGAATCTACAACATTGACTCCAGACCCTGTGAAGTCTCATGGCATCATATCAAACATGGACAAAGGAAATATCCTACTGATTATCACCTACTGCCTCCCCTCAGCACCTCTCAACATTCATCACCAGGAGTGACTTGATAATAGCACCACTGATTGAAATGGTTAATTCTGAAAGGACATAGCTGCTTGACTGGGTCTACAGCTTGTGGTGAGGAAACCAACAAGGGGGAATAATTTACTTGATGTCTTCCTCACCAATTTGCCTGCCTTTCCGTAACAGTATTTGTGAGAATGACCATTGCACAGTCCTTCTGGAGGTGAAGTCCCACTTTCGCATTGAGGGTACCTTCTGTTGTGTTGTGTGGCACTATCACTATGTCGAATGGGATAGATTTATTTTGGATGCAGTGACTCAAGACTAGGCATCCCTGAGGTACTGTGGCAATCAGCAACAGCAAAGCTGTATTCAAACACAATCCATAATCTCATGACTGAGTATAACCCCACATTACCATTACCATCAAGCTAGAGGTTCTACCTGGTTCAATAGAGAGTGCAAGAGGGCATTCCAGGAACAGCACCAGGCATACATAAAAATGAGATGTTGTTCTGGAGAAGGTACAATACAGGATTATGTGTGCCAAACAGCATAATCAAAATGAAATAGACAGAACTGAGCAATTCCACAACAAACTGATCAGACCTAAGCTCTGCCACATCCAGTCATAAATGATGGGAGATAATTAACCTAATTACAGGAGAAGGAGTCTCCACAAATAAACCATCTTCAATGATGAAGCAGTCCAACACATCAGTGCAAAGGACAAGTATTTGCAACAATCTTTAGCCAAAAGTGCCAAGTGGGTGATCCATCTCAACTTTCTTCAGATGTCCTGTCCAACATGGATGCCAGCCTTAAACCAATTCAGTTCACTCCATGTGACATCAGGTGCTGGGCACTGACAACATTCCCGGAATAGTACTTAAGATTTCTGCTCCAGACCTAGCTGCACTTCGAGCCAACCCGTTTAAACACAGCTACAACACTGGCATCTACCCAACAATGTGGAAAATTGCCCAAACATGTCTTATGCACAAGAAGCAAGACAAATCCAACCCAGTCAATTACCACTCCATCTGTCTACTTTTAATCACCAAGCAAGGTGATGAAGAGGGTTGTTAACAATGCTATCAAGCAGTACTTGCTTACCAAGAACCTGCTGAGTAATGCACAGTTTGGGTTCTACAATGGCTACTCAGCTCCTGATCTCATTACAGCTTTGGTCCAAGTATAGGAACTGAGAAAGGGTATCAAGAGTGACTGCACTTGATACAAAGGCAACATTTGACCAGAAGTGGCAACCAGGAGCCTGAACAAAACAGGACTCAGAAGGAAAGGGGGACAATCTTTCCACTGCTTGGCTGGTGCAAAGGAATATTGTTGCAGTTATTGGAGGTCAGTCATCTCAGCTTCAGGACATCATTGCAGGAGTTCCTCAGGGTAAGACCATAAGAAATAGGAGTGGAGGTAAGGCCATTTGGCCCATCGAGTCCACTCCGCCATTCAATCATGGCTGATGGGCATTTCAGTGCCACTTACCCGCACTCTCCCCGTAGCCCTTAATTCCTTGCCAAGATTAAGAATTTATCAATCTCTGCCTTGAAGACATTTAATGTCCTAGTCTCCACTGTGTTTCATGGCAATGAATTCCACAGGCCCACCACTCTCTGGCTATAGAAATGTCTCCTCATTTCCATTCTAAATTGACCCCTTCTAATTCAAAGACTGTGCCCACGGGTCCTAGTATCCCCGCCTGATGGAAACAATTTCCCAGCATCCACCCATTCTAAGCTATGAACTATCTTGTAAATTTCTATTAGATCTCCCCTCAATCTTCTAAAGATTGTCCAAGGCTAGTGTCCAAGACTCAATCATTTTCAGTAGCTTCATCAATGACCTTCCTTCCACTGTAAGGTCAGAAGTGGGGCTGGACACCAATGATTGCACAATGTTCAGCACTATTTGTGACTCCACAGATACTGAAGCAGTCTGTGCCCATGTACAATAAGAAATGGACTAAATCCAGATTTGGGCTGATAAGTGGCAAGTAACATTCACACTACACAAATCCCAAGCGATGACCATCTCCAACAAGAGACAATCTAACCATTGGCCATTGCGACCACTGAATCCACCACTATAAACCTAAGGCATTGGGGAGGGGTGTGGTGGGGTGCGGTTACCATTGATCAGAAGCTGAGATGAACCAATCACATAAATACTGTAACTCCAAGAGCAGATCAGAGGCTAGGAATTCGGTAGTGAGTAACTTACATCCTGACTTCTGCACCTTATACAAGGTACATGTGAAGAGTGTGATGTAAAACAGCTTACTTGCCTGAATGAGTGCAACTCTAACAACACTCAAGAACTTTGACACCAGTCAGGAGAAAGCATCCGGCTTAATCAACATCCTGCTTGTTAATGCTGTGGGTGTATTGTGGTGGTTCAAGAAGGCTGTTCGCCACCACCTTTGCCTGGATATTTGAGAATGTGCAATCAATACTGACCAAGTCAATGATTCTCGCGTCCCATGAATGCAGAAAAAAGATGAGCTGGCTTTTAGGAAGACATAATAGCTATCCTTACTTGTACATCCTCAACTAATAATTGAGACATGTTGAGTATGAGCAGATTGTTGCAGCAAATATAAATGTTTGTTTGTTTGATTCCAACTGTACAACAAGTGATATCTTCCTGTAAACTGAGGGGATTCATAAATATAATTACTTTATTGGATAGTTTACAGTGGAATATGCACAAAAGGTGTGGGTTTATCGACAATTATTCAGTGTCAGACTAACAATAAATGTCCTGCTATTAGAAGCATATTACAACAAAGCAATGCAGATGAAGATTTAGTAAAATAAATACTTATGGATTAAACTTGCAATTAAGTTAACAAGCCACTGAAGGTTTGTACTTCTGAAAGGGTTAACCAATATTTTGAGCATTAACAAATATTTTGAGCATTCAAATTTTACCAAAGCCAATTTACAGTGAGTATTGACAAAGCTTTATTATATTTTTACTTATTAGTTACAACAAAATATTTTAAGGTGTTGTTTCTGTTTTTTTCTGGCCTTAATATTTCAGCAATGCAATTGATGCGTTTGTGCTAACTGGAGTGATTTCCTGTACTGATGAGTTTCAGTGATTGAGCAGTTAGGGTGCCCACATTGCCTGAAAAGCTAAGGCATGCCATCAGGTAGTGACTTCATATTTTGCTTCTTGTAGTCACTTACCTTGAAGTTCATTTGTACACAAAAGGTGTTTTAAATTCAAGAACATAATATTTTTTGCATTTTAACTTTTGAAGAATATTGAATTCATTTTTTCTAATTCCATTCTATTGTTTTAGAAATGCATTTATGACGAAGAGTCCTGAAGCTAAGAATGTTGTGCAGTCTCATCTTTCATCTTCTAGGTACAAATGAAAGAAACAGTTTTTAATCCTTTTTAGCTTATCCATTCGTGGATGCGCATCTCCTTGTCAACTGCAGACTGGATATCCAGAACTATAAACTGGCACCTACTGCATTGTTAAACAGCTTGCTTCACCTTGTTCTTCCATGACAACGCAATGTTCGTCAATGTGCTATTTCATGTGTGTGTCCAACTTGAAGATTATGACCTGGTCATATAGATTGAGAAACCTGTTCAGAATTGAAGTTTAGCTTAAAAGTTTACAAACTTAAATAATTAATATGCATTTAAAATACCAGGTCCCATTGAAAATAGCAGGAGCACATGTGCAGCTGTAGGAACCCAAGAAGACCCCTCTTGGTCTCTCAATCTCTATTCAGCTTACCTATAGTGATGTGATCAGATAGTGAACAAATCTCTTGAATTTTGCTAATTCATATTTCACCTGTGCGGTTCCAAATGCAGGCTACACAATTGTACCTTCAAAATAATCTGTGCAACAATTAAACATCTGCATCACAATAAAACAATTCCATTTCCTTTGAATAAGTTTGGCAATCAGAAGTTTTTTTGATGGATGGCACGGTAGCTAAATGATTAGCACTGCTGCCTCACATAGCCAGCGACTGGTTCAATTTCAGCCTCAGGCAACTGTCTGCGTGGAATTTTTGTGTTGTCCCTGTTTCTGTGAGAGTTTCCGGTGGATGCTCTGGTTCCTTCCATAGTCAAAAGATGAGCAGCGTGGGTGGATTGGCCATGCTACTTTCTCCAAAGTGTCCAGCGGTGTGCAGCCTAGGTGGATTAGGTGGTAAATGCAGGGTTACAGGGATAGGGTGCGTCTGAGTGGGATGCTGTTCAGAGGGCCAGTGCAGACTTATTGGGCTGAATGGCTTCTTTCTGCACTGTAAAAATTCCATGATTCTAAGATCTCATTGATCAGCATGTTAAGCAATAACTCTAGATGTTTCGCTATCATTGTCCAATTGATTTTTCCTGAACTTTTAACACTTCTGAGGAGCTTTAGGACCCAAGTTATCCCTGTCATCACTTCTCTAAGACCCTAGTTCCAAATAGTATTTGATTAATTTCCAAAAGCATCAGTATATCTGTACAACAGAGATATCTCCTTTGTTATGAATTAATTAGCTTCCCCAGTTATTTTTGAGCTTTCCATTCCACCTTTTATGATGCTCCTACTAAAGATTGTTTCACTTTCTTGTCAGTAATGTACATCTGCTATACAACTTGGCAATGTGAAGCTGTGCATTATTTGCTGTCACTGTGACCAGCAGAACTAAACGCCATTATGTTTAGTTTGTTGCACATTGTCGATGCTGAAATAACCCAGTAATATTTGCCACTAGGCGGGTAGCTTTTCTCATTACCAGAAACACAGTTCCAATTTAAATCACTCACCTGGGAAGTGAGGCATTTATCCACAAATAGATAATATTGCAAGAAGAGTTGAGCCACACTGCTTCCTAGTGCTTCCAAACTGAATTGAATTAGGAGCAAGTTTAACAATTTAATATTTTAAAATGAGAAGGGCTGTTTTCAGATGTAATCCAATGTACAGCAAAACTCCTGATATAATCTTATACTCATTGATTGCCCATGGCATTACAGATGGAAGAAGAGTAATTGTAATCCAAGTTAGATGGTGGAATTAACTGGATTGGGCTGCCTTAACATAATTCAGTACCTATGATAAACTGCAACATTCTGATTTTTAATATTATATTTCTGAAATCAATTTCACTTCCAAATTTATGATGGAAACTGCCAATGGTAAACTTGTGACACTGTAATTGTGGCCTCCTTCCCACCACTATTGCTCCTTCAGAACATTATCATAGTATATCAAGTGCACATAGACAGATTTCACTATAACCATGACCATGAGAATTTAAAATGGAAATATGATCTATCAATTATTGAGTACTCTGAAACCCAGGATACTAAATGAACAGAATGGCAATTATCTGACTGCAGTCAGGAAGCTAGTGCCTACTTTAAGTAAAAATATCACCAGGACTAATTACGGGATACAAACAAATAAGTGTTGTGCTGATACAAAATACTTTCAACATCTTTGATACATTTACCATTTTCAGATTTTTTTTTCTCCTTAGAGCCTTCTTGCCCTATTTATATAACTCCCCTTTGCTGATGGGAAATGTTTTCAAACCAAAATGTACACGTTGAACAGATGGAGCATTAAATTATAGCATTTATACTTCTGGCTTTTAAAGTTGGGTGGCATGGGGGAACAGATTTCCAGTCACACTTTTTACAGGGCACATGGAAAGATTGTGTGTAAAGAGGACCCCTACAGTCCCAGATTAGTCTAAAATGTACACAATGCCACAGGACATCAGGCCAATGAAATGTAAATATTAGTTTCAAGAAGAACTAGATAATAAAACTGCCTTGTCTTGCCTTCCCTTTAAGAATGCTAATCTGGTGCCTCCTGCTGCTGCATAGACTTTCAGTACTTCAGATGTGACTATTACTAGAACCCAAGCTTAATTTATTTTTTTATTCCCTGCCCTATAGGCTGAAGCCGGGAAGCGGCACCAGTAATGACGTGGTCACAGATGCCTTAGATTTTGATCGATTGAAGTCGGTATGTCTGAACTGGAGAGGCTATCAAATATTAAATGTTTCCTATAAAGTAGTTTGCATTGTTAATCTTCAAAGTAATAACAAATCTTACTTTGAACTGCTCAGTTAAAATGTACAGAGTTATCCTTCCAGACCTTGTACAAACCAGCTTGCATTTTTTATAATTTAAACTCAACAGGAAATACTGGAGGAAGTCGTCAAGGAGCTCCACAAGGTGAAGGAAGAAATTATTGATGGTAGGCACTATTTTCTTGCTGACTGTGATAAACAGTGAAATACCAACATGTTTGAGGGACTGGATTCTCCAATGTGTTCTATTTCTTTAAGATGTTTTGATGGTCCCTTGTAATTAGTTAGCCCTCCAAACTCGATTTAACTTAATCTAAATTGCCATCATTTACAAAATGTATCTAAAATTCTATTACTGGATATTAAATGTTTGGCTGTTCCTCAATAGGGATCTAAAATACATAGTTTAAATGAAAACTTTGCACTGTAACTATATCTTAGGATGGGCAGTCTCCGGATTGCGAACGATTTCTGTTCTGGAGGCCGTTCACAAGTCGATTTGTCCCCAGGAGGGAACTCAATGCAGGACAACGGAAAACAGCTGTTCATAAGGAAATGTTCATATGTCGAGTCTTTAAGTTGCCTGTATGGGATCGCGTTCATCAGTACGAGCATTTGTACGTCAGGTGTTCATAAATCAGGGGCCTCCTGTAACTAAATTGCCAGCTCCATAGTTTTATAAAAACCGAACTCTGGTAGGTCACCACTGCCGCTCAGTGGAACAGCGGAGAATTGAACCAAATTGGCTTTTACAGTATTTATTTTGGTTAATTCAAATGACAGGAATCTTAACTATGTTTAGATTTTTGTAGTTTGCCCTGTAAACTTTCTTTTAACTTTTCTCAAAATTCAGCCTTGGTCTTGTGGAATAGATTTCATACAGAATGTATGGGTGCCTCTCTGTAATCATTCAGCTGCTAAACTATACTGAATGTTAATTCCAGCTATTAATTCATTGTCTATAATATTTGAATAGTAAAATGTTAGATTCCTATTCCTACTGACATCACCTCTCATTGTATTTTAGCCATTAGAGAAGAATTGAGCAGAATCAGTACAACGTAATGAATTTTGCACTCTGAAACGTGGGAAGTTCTGAAAGGAATTGGGGAAGATGAGACAGCTGTGTGGAGTATTGTGTGGAAGATGACTAGGAGAGAAGCTATGCACTGAATGTCACGGTCGCTTTTAAACCCTTCATTGATTAGTGGACTCAATATGCTCTGCTGCTTACTGCCTTGGATCTGCTTCACATGAAAAGTCTTAATAATTATCCAAAACAACAAAAAACTTTCAATAATTTTAATACTTGTGGATCTTATTTTCTAGGTTTTTCAAAAAAAATTGCACATCTGTTTTATGTTAGCCTTTGTAATTTTTTATTAGCTTATTTAAAGGTTTACATTATTTCTAGATTATGTTTTTAGAGAAGAGCTTCAATACAGACACAAACACAAAACACATTTTGCTTTTAGTAGACAAATAAGTTGTTATTTCTATTTTAAGATGTTACCACAGTATTTTTGACTCTCTGTTTTGAAAATTGTTGCCAACAAAGAGATCCTTGTAGCATTACTGAAAAGGCAGAAACTTGTAAAAGTTGTGATATGACAATGGTAACTGATTTCTCAACAAATCTTTCAAACCTTATTAAAACAAGGTACATCAATGCAAAATTGTTTATGTTCATGTTAGAATGCAGGTGATACAGAATTTCAAATTAATTATAGTTAGTAGAAATGTTCCATGTACCAATCACCATGATCTATAGAGATGGCTTGTTGATTGTGGAATGCCCAGAAGTATTTCCAGGTAAATAGCATCTCACAAACTATTATAGCACTAGAATTAGATTAACCAAATCCTCAGTGGAGCTAGAACTGTTAAATGTCTCCTTTACTGCAGAGTTAGCTGTCAACTTGGTCCTATGCCATAAAAAATACTTAAGTGCAACAGTGTATGCATGCATGTGCTGAATTTAATTGGAAATCTTTGAATTGATTGCCAACAATTATGTTATAGAGGGGACTGGGTCAGCATTGAGCAAATGCAGAGCAAATGCAAATGGATAGGAAGATTCTGTGTTAAAACCCAAAGTTTATAAAATAGACATCCATGTTGTTTCAAATAAGATAAATTAAGTTACTGAAGTGGGAAGGTTCAGTTGTACTTTAAAAGGTACACACCAGGTGGCACACTGTAATGCAATTCATACAAGATCAAGATCAACTGGATTTCAAACAAATTTGTTATATCTGCAAAACATGTTCAAAATCCAAAATGCCATCTTTAAAATTGATCACATTTCATCACAATTGAACCTGTTTAATGTCATTTTTCTAGATTACTGTGTTTTAATAATCCCTCACTGTTATAAATTAAACATTCAAAACAAGCTATAACCTCGTGGTGGATCCTGTTAGTAGTCTCTCAAATTCAGCAATGCATGGAAAGCTAGTTTATTATGATATGGTCTCTTGACTCATGTTAAGATTTAGAAAGAGCAGCACTAGCAGCTGTAGCTATTGTAATCTCATAGTAATGACAGCAATGTACTGGGTTGGTTGGTGAACTGGGAAACACGGGAGCCAATAGAAAGCTGGTAGAAGACGAAGAGCAATTGAACCAGCCAGAACAATGATGAAATGGAGAACAGGCAGAATGAAAATGAAGATGAAATGAAAGTAAAATGAAAAATAGGAGATCCATTTCATGAAAGCGTTCTTTATTATTGTGTTCAATTGGATTTGCTGAAATCCTGGAGTTCTGGACCAGGTTTTAAAAAGATTTCTGGTTCTGCTTTAGTCTTTTTTTATTCAGCAATTCAGCCAGAGAACTCCCCACATATTAACGTGTTTGATGTCTAGTTTATACATCAGAGCCTGGATTTAAAAAATTAACAGTTAATTAGATTTTCCTTTTCCAGTAGTTCATGTTTTGAAATAAATTGGTAATCACATACCTTCCATCTAAATTATAATGTTCATAATGTGAAGGTGCCATATGTAAAAGATGTTTTGATAATGTTCATGAGAAACCAGGTACCTTTACTAACATACGGATGTCAGAGAGAGTTCTCACTGCAAGTCTCTTTATACTTGGTAGAGATGATTGCTGTAGCTGGCTCCTATCTCCACCTTGTAGCAAAACTGCTTCCTTGTTATTTTTACATTAATTTACAGACCCCCACCCCCCCCCAGCAAGTCTTTCCAGACCCCTGTTTGAGAATCATAGTTTCAAAGTACATCGATACCATATCTTCATCAAATCTAATAGCGTGAAATATGAAAATGTCTCATTTAATTCTGATTCTATTACTAACTTGAAAGGGTTCAGAAAAGATTTACAAGGGTGTTGCCAGGGTTGGAGGATTTGAGCTACAGAGAGAAGTTGAATAGGCTGGGGCTGTTTTCCCGGCATGTCGGAGGCTGAGGGGTGACCCTATTGAGGTTTATAAAATCATGAGGGACATGGATAGGGTAAATAGACAAAGTCTTTCCCCTGGGGGTGGGGAGGGAGTCCAGAACTAGAGGGCATAGTTTTAGGGTGAGTGGGGAAAGATATAAAAGATACGTAAGAGACAACTTTTTCACACAGAGGGTGGTGCATGTATGGAATGAGCTGCTAGAGGATGTGGTTGAGGCTGGTACAATTCCAACATTTAAAAGGCATCTGGATGGGTATATGAATAGGAAGGGTTTGGAGGAATATGGGTAGGGTGCTGGCAGGTGGGACTAGATGGGTTGGGATATCTGGTTGGCATGAATGAGTTGGACCGAAGGTGTACATCTCTATGACTTGATGACTATAACTGTTGACTGTCATTTTCTTATTCATTTATGAGACGTGGGTGGCACTGCCTATGCCAGCATTTATTGCCAATCCCTAGTTGCTCTTGGGAAGGTGGTGATGGGTTGCGTTCTGGAACTGGTGCGCTCATTTTGGTGTAGGTACACTCACAATGCATTAGGGAGTTTCTGGATCTTGACCTAAGAACATTGAAGGAATAGCGATATATTTCCAAGTCAGGGTGGTGACTGGTACGAAGGGCTTTTGCCCGAAACGTTGATTTCGCTGCTCGTTGGATGCTGCCTGAACTGCTGTGCTCTTCCAGCACCACTAATCCAGTATTTGATTTTCAGCATCTGCAGTCATTGTTTTTACACTGGTATACACTACCCTAGTCCTTCTAGAGGTAGTGATTGTGTATTTGAAAGGTGCTATGTAAGGAGCCTTGGTGAATTTCTGTAGTGCCTTTTGTAAATAGAACACCCTGATACTACAGGCCATTGGTAATGAAGAGAGTGAATGTTTGTGGGTGGGGTGCCAATCCATCAAGTTGCTTATTCTTGGGTAGTGTGAAGCTTCTTGAGTATTGTTTGACCTGAACTCATCTAGACAAGTGAGGAGCATTCCATCACACTCCCGGCTTGTGCTTATAGATGATAGAAGGCTTTGAAGAGCCAGAAAGTGAGTTACATGCTTTAGGATTCCCATCCTCTGACCCACTCTTGAGGCCATTATTTATGTGGCTAGTCCAGTTCAAGATTATATGTCATGTTGTTCTCAAAAATAACATATTCCAATAAATTATAATACAGAATTATTTTTAGAATCAAATTTTATGAATATGAGGAACTGAGAGTTCAATCTTTCAAGAGCAATAAAATCTTCTTGCATTTCCAGGGCATATGGAGTAAAACATCCCAAAATAGTAGATATGAACATTACTAAATATGAAGTTGCAGAAGGTGTATTAAATGAACTAGATCAAAGATGTATCTGTTAATAAATGCATAAAGGAGGAGAGAGAGATGTTGAAAAATTGGAAGCATAGCAAGAGAATTCCAGAGTTTAAGGCCATTAGAAGCCTATCAGTAGACTATTAATCCAGAAAACCAGATAATGCTGTGGGGACCTGGGTTCGAATCCTGCAATGGTGGAATTTGAATTCAATAAAAATCTGGAAAAAGAGTCTATTGATAATCATGAAACTGATGCTGATTGTTGGGGAAAAAACCCTCAACTGGCTCACTAATATTCATTAGAGAAGGAAACTCTTGTCATTACCTGGTCTGGCTTACATGGGACTTCAGACCACAGTAATGGATTGACTCTTAACTGTCCTCTGAACAATTAGGGCTGGGCACTAAATGCTGGCCCAGGCAACAACACCCACATCCTGTGAATGAATAAAAGAATTATGACTGCCAGAAGGTGAATGAATTAAAATCAGGAATAGTCACAAGAGTGACTTTGCTGTGTGCAATTAAATTATTGTACTGTGTTGTGAAATGAGCTGGATATGATTTTTCCCATTCCTGGAGGTCGCAATTATTGTCTTGTTTGGCAAATTCAGGGACCGTGTGTTCACAGCCCTGACTATATAAGTGAGGTGCATACAGCAGAGAGGATTTCTTCCTCCAAGCTCTGGTGAGTATGAAGGTCCTCAGTTACTTGCTTCCTTCATAACCACAAATGTTTACAGTGTAAGGGGTGAAGCCTAACCAAGTCTACAACCCTGCCCAGGTGATTCATGCACACTAACTGATGTCAGCAACACAGACTGGGGCATGCAAGTGGGGCTGAACGACAAAGGTTAACTTTGTCATTATGTCCTTGGTCCATGCAAAGTTTTAGTGAAAATCCATCGAATGTATGTGTTAGAACCATAGAGCAGGTACAGCAAGAGCCATTTAGTCCTCTGTGTCTGTGGTAGCCTCAGGTTTCAGTGCTTCAAGTGTAGATCCAGGTTCCTCTTAAATCATTTTAGGATTCATGCTTCAGCCATCAAAACTGGACAGTGAATTCAAAACACCTACCATCCTCTGGGTGAAAATATTTTCATCATGTCCTCTCTAATCCTACCGGACACCTTAAACATGTGTCCCCTGACAATTGGCCTCTCTGCTGGGGCAACCAGTTCTTCTCTGACCACTCTGTCCAAGCGTCTCAATTAATTCAGTCCTCGGCCCCTTCTGTTCAAAGGAAAATGATCCTATCCCATCCAAATTGTTTGATGTATTTGCAATTTTGAAGCTCGATCAACCCAATTGTAAATCTCTTCTGTTTACTTTCTAAAGCAATTTCTCTTTCCTGTAATGTGGTGACCAGATTGTGTACACACTAACCAGCTGTAGCCTAACCAGAGTCTTATAAAATCTAGCACCTTATCAACGTGCCTGCTGGGATCTGAGGCCATGCAACCTAGTGTGTCTCACTTTCTTATCCCTTCCTGAATATTATGTATACTCTTTGCTTTGTTTCCCTTCCTAAATACATAATCGCACATGCCACTGGATTAAATTCCATTTACCACTTTTCCGTTCACTCATCCCAACCACTGATACCATCTTCCAGTCAATAACCATTCTCTTCACCATCAACCAGACAGCCAATTTTTGTGCCAACTACAAATTTCCCAATTATGTCTCCCACATTTAGGTTGTTAATATATACCATAAACAGCAAGCCCTGTGGATCATCATTGGAAACAAATTTCTGTTTGCAAAGATATCCATTAACCATTACACTTTGTTTTGTGTTACTGAACCAATGTTTGATCCAACTCACCGTGTTTGTTTGAATACTACAGGCTTTGTTGCTTCTGGCCAGTCTACCATATGGAACATTGTCATACTTTACTACCATCCACATGGACAACATTCATTTTACCACCATCATCAATTCTCCTTGTTACTTCCTCAAATGATTATGTCAGTAAGACACACATTTCCTTTAACAAGACCATGCTGATTAATCCATGCCACCAAATAACAGTTCATGCTGTGCCTCAGTATCAATTCTAGTAATTATATAAATCCAAGTTATTGTTGAGTTCTTCCCATGAACAGAATTTTCCCAGGCCTTGACCAATGTAGGTATTGGTAAGAAAGTTGAGAAAACTGTGAGAGTTAGGCAGTAAGGAAATTCTCAACATCAAGAAGTCTCATTCTAAAACCAGGTATTGAATGGCAAGATAAGAATCTCAATTGTGAGCATTGACACCCTCATTTGCATCTATTTGCATGCATTAGCATCTCAATTTTAGCTAATATCTCATTTTTATCCATTTTCTATATTACCATTCATTGGATAGAAAATGGGCAGCAACATGGAAGTCAGAGCTAACACCTGGTGACTCCGACTCACTGCTTGCTCCTCCAGCCTTCTGTCACCAACATGTCAGAGCATGCTCCATGGGCTGTGACCACACTCATCCTGTCCACAAACATTGGTGTCAGACATATACCAGTCTCTTCACACTCTCATGGTGCATCTCCAATCTACTGACAAGAAGGTTCTGCACCTCAATGCTGCACTTTTGGAGCATGACACTATCAATTGGAATGCTGCTGCCAGGACACCTTGCATGTAGGGACTGACATCCATCTCGTGGATCCCACTAGTTTGCATCTCAGGCTCCCTGCTCGCCCCCTTAGCAGTCACTGACTTTGCACTCATTTGGATGATCTTGGCATCTCTGCCTGGCTTTATTTCACTTTGGCCCCTCAAACAGAGCTTAAACACTCAAAGCACTTCTGTTTTGATTTGTCTTTTTGCAGATGCACAGAGCCAGGCATTTTGTCATGGTCATTAACAGCTGCTGAGTGGCATCTTACTACATCAATCTCCTACTTCCACTATGTAACAATAGTATATGAGGCAAACATATGGCCTGTGCTTCAACTAAATGGCCATGTCTAAGGGGATTTGTCTTCAGTGACATATAAGGAAGACAACGTTTAGTCAGTGTGTCCCAGCACAGCCAGAGAATGGTAGTTCACACTATCCAGGGGCTTGGGCACGGTCAGTTGGCCACTTGGAATGGTCAGGGGCAAGGGATCTGATTTACTACAGTGCAGGGCCACAGTTGTTTCTGTAGCCATAATGCATTCAGTCTGAGAGTAGTGGTAAGTCAGTGAGGGAACTGCACAAAACTCAATCAAGGGTCTGGTCCATCATCAGTCAGCTGTGTATTTCCAAATCAGTCAAGAGGGTGTGACACAGTCAGTCCTGGGGGTCTGCTCATTGAAAGTCGAGGGAGCGTTGGTTATCAGAATCCATAGGCTTTGGCAGGGAAGTAGGGAACTCAATTCTGGGAATTGGACACTCAGTGCTGGGATGCAATAATTGTGAAGGAGAGCTTTCAACATGTAAGCAATAGTGGAGACAACAGTGTGTTAAATGACATGAGTTACTGCAGGATGGGGGGGGGGGGGGGTTCTTTGATGGTCATCACTACCTTGGCCTCAACAGGAGGACAGTGCCTATGGTGGGTGGTGTGACTAAACTGTAGGGCTGGGAATCAGGGAATCATGTTGGGAGATGAAGTTATAAGTCAAAGTCTTGAAATTGTGTAGGAACATTTGGGACCCCAGGACTCAATAGGGGGTGCAGGAAGGAATGAACATAAAGGTTCAGGGAGGGCCCTAGACTACCAAGCTGAGCCTGAGACTTACTCGGCCAAGTGTAACCTGCATTGCCTTCCATGTGACTGCAAAAGGAAAATGGCTATGACCATACCTGGGTGGAAAAGGTCACTGTTTTTTTTCCATCTGAGCTTTTGGGCTTTACTTGTGAACAATAAGAGATACCTCAAGGAGTAATTGCATTAATTGGGTACTTTTCATAGTGCAGGTTGAAGTCATCTATGATCATAGCCACCTGCATGAGTGTCCAACTGTGTGGGATACAAAACCTGGTCAGTAATTATCTTGACCATGTCATTGGTCATTACAGATTGACCAGAGTCAAAAATTGTGGTGCTGGAAAAGCACGGCCGGTCAGGCAGCATCTCAGGAGAGGAGAATCAACGTTTCCTACATTAGCTCTTCATCAGGCTGTGCTTTTCAAACACCACACTTTTTGACTCTGACCTCCAGTGTCTGCAGTCCTCACTTTCTCCTAACAGATTGACAATAGTCATCTCTGAGAAGCAGAAGCAGACTTTAAATGTGTCACAGTTCACAAAAATAATTTGAGGCTTCATAGGCTACACAAAGGCATGGAACTGATTTCCTCTCACCTTAAACTGTAAGTATTTGTGTACATGTTCTTACATTTAATGGTACCTTTCTTGAATGATTTGGGCCGGGATGAGAAGCTACCAGTAGTCATAAAGCACTTACAATCTCCCACTGTACTCGTGTGACCTGGCTTGTATTGCATTCATCGGAATATTGGTGGCACGGTGGCTCAGTGGTTAGCCCTACTGCCTCACAGCACCAGGGATCTGGGTTTGATTCCTGCCTCAGGCAACTGTCTGCGTGGAATTTGCACATTCTCCCCGTGTCTGCGTCGTTTTCCTCGAGGTGTTCTGGTTTCCTCCCACAATCCAAAGATGTGCAGATTAGGTGAATTGGCCAAGCTAAATTGCCCATAGTGTTCAGGGATGTGTAGGTTAGGTGCATTGGGCAGGGGAAATGTAGAGTAATAGGGTAGGGAAATGGGTCTGGGTGGGATACTCTTCAGAGAGTTGGTGTGGATTTGTTGGACATTAAGGGCCTATTTCCACACTGTAGGGATTGTAATAGTTCTAATGATCCCTCTAAATCCCACATAGAGAATTTCCATGGCCCTCCTTTTTGGAGTACTCCATTTTCCACTGCCTTAGGGGGAATTCAGTGACATGAACATGGTTGGACGAGCTCTTGGTGTTGATGGAGGAGCAAGAAAGGTGCTGAGCTATCCCAAGTGAATCAATAAGGAGTACAGAGGTTAGGAACAGTTGGTAGTTTGGGAGGATGGGATGTGAAAGCAGTCAAGGGAAGAGGCTGCATTCAATAGTGAGCGTAGACCATGTGCCTTGGGGGGAGGTGGGTGCACAGGTAGAGTTCGATTATGAGCAAGCACGGAAGAGATCGTGACACTTACCCTTGCACAGAAGGTTGTTGACTTTGCAGCATTGTTGCACTTTCCTCTGACATCAGATACCATGAGGCAAGTTCTGGTGCCATGGTCTCCTCTGGTGGATTTAGGAAAAGAAGATGACCCTCCTCTCCAACATTGCATCCACTATCATCTCCAGGTGCCTGTCAGCAAAGCAGGCTGCCAATTTGCCTCTGTGCACCATCTCCTTTGGAATTGTGCAGCATCACACTGTGAAGGGCAATTTCAGGCTTGCTGTATTTGAATTGGTGTATAGCTGGGATTTAAATATGACATGAATACTAGAATCTTCTGTACAGTTCCATGATCTATGCATTTTGAATCAGTTTCATTGTGCTGGAAGGTCTATTGCAGCATGTACATTAATGTATGAAGATCTGGCATTCAGCAATTGCAGATAACACCGAAAACTTACTTTCAATCAATTCCAATTGTACACCTTTGAAATGAAATATTTCAGATTTCCTGATTTGATTATTAGCATATTCAGAGATGGACGTTGACAACCAAACTCAGACTTTCAAACTAAAGCCTCATTTTCCCAAAAGTGCTCATATTAAGCCTGTATCTCCTACCTTCTCATATACCTTGACAGTAATTGATGCAGGCTAGTAGAAGACTATTTATTGATAATAAGAACAGCTTCATTTTTTGTTTCTAGGGTAATAGACACAAGCTTCAGAAGCTAGAACCACAAAAACAACAGCTGCTGCCTTCAATTCTGGTTCATTACCTTGAGCTGCACACATGGGAATGGTCACTTATGTTGATAATGGTAACAGTGGTTGTCAAAGAAAACTGTACACATGGAGTAAACACATATTTTAAGCCATTAGTCAATTTTTAAATAAGTTACATATAGGAAGTTGATGTTTTGAAGAAATGTTTCATCTATGGTATCTCTCTTAATTAGTAATGATGTCTGTTTCAGTGCTTTACTGAAGTTATTTTCTTACTGTAACTTCCACATCACTTGCTGCACTGATGTAAAAATGGCAATCTGACTTCAGCGTGTGTTAGCAACAAATAGTAAGACAACTCTTTCATATCATTCAGATTTTAACTTATATAACATGCAACTCCTGAGCTGTTAAATGGCTAGATTTGTGGCACAGTAGTAGTGCCCCTACCTTTGAGAAAGTTTCATCCACTCAAGGGGTGTATGAATAGGTTGATTAAAAATATTTTTAACAGTGTTTCAGTGTCCTGTGATATGACCTTAACATTTTAAGAACTTATTGCAGAGTAATTTTCAAGTTAACAAGTTTCTAAATTAAGAGCAGGCACATCAGTAAATAATATATGTGCACATATTTGTACAATTATTTACAGTGGGGTCTCTGAACAACATGACAGCATAATTTCACACTGAAGAGGTTTTTTTGACACAGAAGATCTCAGAGTACTAACCCAAAATCAACATCACAGAAACATTTCTGGGTTATTATTTGTATTTCTTATTACTATTCTTCTTTGTAGGAGCTTCCTATGAGCAAATTAATTGTCATATTTTCCACAATACAACATTGGTTATACTTTGGATGTACTTCCTTGATTGTAAACAATTTTGGGGTGCACTGAGGTCCAAAGAGCACTTTATAAATGCAAATCCTCCTTTTTTTTGCACTGTATTAATAATCCATATATACATTTTGTATTTGCAGTGACTGAAGACAACAGATTATTCCAGAAAACTTCAGCCAAATAAGCCCAGGAACATACAAAATTGAGTTACCAGTTCCAGACAAAAGGACTTCTAATGGTGGCTACATTTTGAATAAAGTAACGATCTTTAGAGTTGCTAACATTGATGTTGATTATGACTCAGATGCTTATCTGCGGTTCTATTCCTTCTCTAGGTAACAGGGGATCAGCTGACATATGAAGCAAGTGACACCTGGCACACACTATTTGTTTTTGGATATTCATCTGTGTCATATTGTATAGTGATGTAAAGAAGATTTTAATGAACTTCGATACAGTACAGTTAAAGGTGTTTATTTTGTTCTTACCTCTACAATTTGTCAGGAACCTTATAGTTTTGATATTTATAGCCATCATTAAAGTTTGGTGTCTCCCATTGTGTGCAGTAACATAGTGTAGAAGTGTCCAGCCTATTATTTTGGGGGTCATGTCACTAAATCTCATCTCTAGGCAACAAGCACCTGGCTTTGTTTTGTTTTGCACTTTGTTTTTCTGTTGTCGACATGAATACCTCACAGGTTTATTGGAGGCAAATAGGAACTACTTAGCTATAAATAAAAGAGGATTTATTTGCATGAAACCTGAGTTCCCTGAATATTGACAGCATAAAAAGGATTGAGTCATTGTTACTTATGACATTGTACAATGAGCACTATTTGTAAATAAATGTATTTGTTTGAAGTAATGTACAGATTTCCAAATCTCTTAACAGCATGTAGTTGAGTGAAATCAACCACAGGCTCCAATTGCCATCCTAGCCTATATTACAAGCTAATCTCAGAACAGTGATAGGGCTATTCAGACCATTCAGGGCCATAAAGAGTGGAAAGTTAGTCAATGCTGTAAATTCAAATAGTAAGATAAAACAAAGAACTGTGGATAATGAAATTTGAAGCAAACCAATTACAGGAGTGCTGAAGAAACTCAACAGGTCTGGCAGATCTGAACAACTGATCAGCCATAGCTGTGACTTTGTAAATGTGCCATGATGATAGTATAGAAAGCACTGAGCACATATCCTTCAACAACTTACCCACCTAACGCCAGATCCCATTTCCCTTGCTCCTTTGCACCAAAATAAAATGGCGTACTGATACTCAGTCTGGATTATAATTAAAGTGACAGCATAAAGTACATGGCTCAGTACTAATATTTTTGTCACTGAATTAGAAAGTTGTGAGCTAAAAGCTCACTCTGGGGCCTTGAGCATATGATCTAGACTGACATCTGAATGCCGTATTCTGACAGATGACTGTACTGTCAGAGATGCTATCTTACAGATGTCATGTTAAGCCAACGCCTGATCATCCTCTCAGGTGGATGTAAAGATCCTTAAGATACTCTTTTTCTTTCCCTGATCAGCCTGTTTAGAGATGTTTAGCTGTGGCAAGTGGATTTGAACCCAGGTCTGCTAGCTTAAAGTTAGAGATACAACCATGGCCCTACCTTAACACTGCTTGAAGGAGGATGGAGTTCTACAAGTGCCCTAAGAAATATTTCTGCCTTAACTAATACCAGGAAAACAGATTAGGTGGCACAGTGGTTAGCATTGCTGCCTCACAGCGCCAGAGACCTGGGTTCAATTCCCGCCTCAGGTGACTGACTGTGTGGAGTTTGCACATTCTCCCCGTGTCTGCGTGGGTTTCCTCCGGGTGCTCCGGTTTCCTCCCACAGTCCAAAGATGTGCAGGTCAGGTGAATTGGCCATGCTAAAATTGCCCGTAGTGTTAGGTAAGGGGTAGATGTAGGGGTATGGGTGGGTTGCGCTTCGGCGGGGCGGTGTGGACTTGTTGGGCCGAAGGGCCTGTTTCCACACTGTAAGTAATCTAATCTAATCTAATCACTACTGTTTGTGTGCAGTTTGGCTGCCACATTCTCCTATTAAATGAAAAGGTGAATCAACATGCTCAGACGTAACTAGAGTGCAGGTGGGACTTGAATCCAGATATAGGGAAACTACCATATATGCATCAGGACCCTTCTTTCTCTATTAAACACTGATGACATTACAAAAGCACTTCATTGGCTGCAAAACATTTTGGAATATCCTGAGTTTGTAAACATCATGCATTTTAATTTTCTTTAATGATAAGGACTTTGGTAAACTCAGTGAACTAAGGAATTTATTTTCATTCAGATGCACTGACCAAAATGTTTGTTGGACTTTTGTAAATCTCCTCTGTACACTCTCTAGTGTAATTATGTCCTTCTTGTAATACGATGAGCAGACATCTGAAAATAAGCCTGTACCAGAATGGTGACGTTTTAGACACTGAAGATAGTATGCCTCATGGTCTTATTATAGAAACAGTAGAGAGTTTATATACAAGCATGAGGATTTCTTCAATTCTTTGTACCAGCCATTCCGTGGTCTTCCTCAGTTTGATTGCTAAAAAAAAGTAGTAATTTCATGAACCGAAAGCCACAATTACCAACTGCTTGAGCACATACATAGGAGATATGTGCAGAGTTTATAGAAAATCAAGGAATGTGAGGCTAGGAATTAAATCTGCATGTAATTAGTTATGTACATGCTCTTTTTTAACTGTTTAAATCAATTTAATCTTTTGGCTTCTCAGACGCAAATAGCTCAGGCAGAATAAATAGAGGGGAGCATCAGGTGAAGCAAGGTGTGTGGAAAATCATAAGATCCAGTGACCTTAGATCAACATAAATCTAGAACAACTTGGGTCGACCTATAATTATGAAGGAGTTGATGCTTTGGGATCAAAGTAGTGGTATTGTCACTGGACTAGTAATCTAGAGTCCCAGGCTAATGCCCAGTGTCACAAGTTCAAATCCCACCATTTCTTTAGGGAAGGAAGTTGACCATCTGATCTGCTGTGGACACTTGTGACTTCATGATGCTGAATTTTCAACAAATGGAGTGATATATGTCTGAGATGATCCAAAGGTGTTGTAAACATTTAGGTTTTCTTGAATTGTTAAAACAAAATTAGCTTATTCCTGTTCTGACATGATGGTGAACTACTGGGAACCAGAACGATGCTACCTGGCAGCAGGGTAAAGCTTTGTTTCAAGAAATACTTTTTGTTTAGGCCAAAATCAAGGAAGTAGAACAACAACCACCATTTGAACATTGAAACAAAGAACAACACATGCTAAAGGACAAATAAGGAGTGTGTTCACTTAGAGAGAGAGGCTTGGTTATGTAAGAACAGAGGAAAAACTAGACTCTCCTTTTAAAATTATGAAAGTAGGTTCCTTGTTGTTTGTGAGCAATGATAAAAGAGTTGATACCCAAGAGTTTTTCCCACATTTGTGTATACTCCATACTTAATAAACAATCAAATAATTTCACAATTTGTGCTCAACCAATTTTATTTCAAATTTAATTTTCATTTAAATATTTTCAAAAAAAAACACAGAAACACAACAAGCACTAAATGATATTATTTCCATAAGAAACATTAGAAAGATATCATGACATTACATTAACTCTTAAAACTATTTATGCTAAACAGAACTGTTCTTAATTGTGGTCCTTGCAAGAATTTGCAAATTTTTATTTCATCAACAAAAATTTTCAAAAGATTCACTCAAAAAATAAAGTTCATTATAATCTGCTTTCACTAGAAGAGCAGAACACTTCTTCCACAACCTTACCGCTGGCCATCTTGGTGAATTTTTGGTTTCACTAATTTGGAATGCTAGATCTAATGATCAAACTGAGGTTCGCACAAGTCAATAAAACCAAATCAAGAAATAGCCTCAATTTTACGCAGATTCATTCAGACAATGATGTTATGTTAAAAAATAACATTTTCATTCCCACTAGAAGAGTTTAAAAATGAAATATTTGACTTCAAACAGATTGTTTTACAATCTTCCAATTTAAGCTTTGAAATGTAATCATTATAACAAATAAATTGATTTAACAATGTGTTTTTTATTATTAACAACCAGTGATGATCACATCTAACCCAAAACTCCTTGTTGCTTTGCTGTTTGACTAAAATTCGGGCATTTTTAAGGAACATGTGCCCATTTTGTTCAATCTCTCCTCATTCGACATTCCTCTCACTTCAGGAATTAATCTAGTGAACATTTATGTACCCTCTCTTCATATTGTTCCTTCAATAAACAAACCAAAACTGTATGCCATTTGAAAAGCCTATATAATTGAAAGACTCCTTTATACTTTCAGTCTACTCTATTGAGATAAAGGTATATTTGCTTTCTTATCTTCTTGCTGTGTTGATTGTAATTCCCAGCCCTGCCTGAATACCAGCATTTCCAGTCTCTTACCGTTCATTTCATCTGCTTAAATCTTTTTCAACATCTTTGCTCCCTTTCACAACGTACTTCACACCTTACTTTGAACCATCAGCAAACACTACATTTAGTTCCTTCGTCTAAGTTATCATATTGATTGTAAATATTTGAGGACCTAGCATTGATTCGTCTGGTATTCCACTACTTACAGCCTGTCACTGAAAAATAACTCATTTATTCCAACTTCCTTGTTGTCCATTAACCAAACCTTATGCATGTTCATGCCATAAACTCTAATTTCATGTGATAACTTTTGTGCAAAGCCATACTAAGTTTTCCTTCGAAAATTCAATACACTGTACCCATTGATTCCTCCTTATCTACCCAGCTAGCTACAATTTCAAAAACCTCTGACAGATTTGTCAACCACAATATTGTTATAATTGAATGTCTCTCAGGAATTTGAAATACTTGACACAAGCAATATTCAAATACTTTCATATCTGAGGGGTGCTACTCTCTATTTCATAATTAGTCATAATTTATCCCTGGGGGTTTAATTTCCTCTTTACACTTATTATTCACTGATATTTTTGGTTATTGCATTGTATTAGTCCCTTCTCTTTTTATTTAAAAAGAAGTTAAACATTTTGATTTAAATAGCTTGCATATAAATGGCTGCATTAAAATATAATAACAGAGAAGAAATTAATGTATATATTCTAAAAGATAACACACAGTTCTTATTGCAGAAGGAGAAGCTCTTTACGTTCATTCCCATCTGTTCAGAGTAATTTAGGTCACAGATTTCATGGCTGCCAATGATGTTTCTCCACATCAACTGATGGGGAGGCATCCCATAGAGAACGTTTCCTTCCCTTGTGAGAAGTGTTACGTGTACACATATATTTGTGCCTAGCTGCACAGAATACCCAAATCCTGGCTAAAATAGGAGTCAAACCTGAGATTTAAACCCAAAACCAACCTGCTATAGCCAGAATTGCCTATTCAGTCCTCAGTCTAATAGTCACATAAGATAACAACAGGATAATTTTGAAAAAATTCACCAAGATTCTTTTCATTTGGCCCTTCAGCAGTAATCTGTGAAGAATTATTCGAGTATTTATGTTTTACAATCTCATTATTTAAGAGATTTTTTTTTCCACATTCACTCAACCTCTTATCACGGATGATTTGACAGTATATATGACAGTATAAAGAATCATGCCACAAATTATATTATTTCCTCTTTATTTAAGGCAATAGGCAACATTCGCTGACTATGAATTAAGACATCAAAGTAGAGCGATCAAGAAAAGAAGTCATTATATTTATATAGTACATTTCACAACATCAGAACATCTCAAAGTGCTTCACAGGCTACAAAGTACATTGAAGAGTAATCACTGTTGTAATGTAGTCAGAAACAGAAAGAAACAGAAATGTGCCAGAAACAAGCTGGTGGTTGAAGCAGTGTCACTTGGATTATATCTATCAATGCTTCAATTGCTAAACTAAATGTCTAAACAGCAAATGAAATATGAGATAATACTAAGTACACAAATTGGTCTGCTTTTTTTAAAAATCTGAAGCTTCATATATATGTGTACGTAGACATATCCAAACATTCTACAAAGCAAATATCATTATATAATTTACATCTATACTTCCATTAGTAATGAAATAAATGATAGTGTATTCGCTCCATTGAAAACTGATTTCATCACTTTGTGCAAACACAGTAGGGTTGGGACAGTTCTGATTTGGCTCATAAAAGCACAAGACCAAGGGATTTAGCTGATTCTGATCACGTACTTTGTGCTATGTCTTCCAACGCATTGCTGTTTCAGCTATCTGTCAGGTACTAGGTTCTATACGACCTGTGAAGAACAGCTGCATCACAGTCTCCACATTCGCACACGAGCTCATTAGGAAATCTGCAATGGAGCAGAGGCATGACATCTGTTTTGCATGGGAGTGGTTACTGGATAAGTGAATTCCAGTCAGTGGGTGCTGATGTGTGCAACAATTGGAAACTAATGACATTTAGAATTTGTTCTATTGGTCACAGTTGTAAAGTTGGGATCCTCATCAATGAGGAAGATTTAACTTAATTCAAAAACAATGTACAGCAGAGGAAGTATGATAAATTAGTCAGGCAACAGAGATGTCACTGGAAGTGCATTTTATCTGATGAGGTAACTACCCACAATGTTACAGCCATATGTTCCCAATACATTGCCCGCACAAGTGATTTTAACGACAATTAAATAGATTTTCCAGCAGGGGACCCAGAATTATTGGTATGGGAAAGTGCAGCTAATTGACACTGAACCCTGAGATTAACTCTTACAATGCTGGAGTTGAGTTTACTCTTCGAGATGTTGGAGTCTTGAGACCAAATGGATTTTATGCACCTTCATGCATTTTTTTTGTGTGTGTGTGACAAATTGATCTGAGCATATTGTGTGTTTTATAAGATTTAAGCATTTCAAGTGAGGTGGAAACATCCTTTAAATGTCACAGCAATAATACATTTCTTGACATTGACAGCTTTATTCCAGCAACAACAATCTGTTTTTGAGCATGGATGGAAAATTTGTGAAACTGGCTGCCTAGTAACAATTGTTATCTTCCTCAAGCTACACACAATCTAGTAGTAGGTTCATATGACAATTGGATTGATGGTATCAAGTAGTTTCACTTCAAATCAATGCTGCAGTTTAAATGCTGCCTGACTGTGGAGTTGGGGCTAATCTTAACCATAGTGAGCTCTCAAGAAGAGGGAGTCTCATTCTGATTCATTTCAGTGTCCATTCACATCGACACTCAATTTAGACACATGTTTAATATTATTCCAAAATATAACAAACATCGTGTTAAAATCTAAATCTATTCTTTATGGGTAAAAATACATCAAAAAGTAATCAGATGTAATTTAAAACAGTGCTAAAAGTTACATAATTAATTCGGTTATTGATCTTATTTAATATTGACATAATTTTTATGGATTGACTGCACAGATCAGTTGTCAGAAAAGGAGGAAATCTGCTGGTAAGCAATTGGAATCTACTTGTTGACATCTCTTTTCTCTTTACAGTTGTTAACAAACCAAAGTTAAAGGTCACACAACACCAGGTTATAGTGCAACAGGTTTAATTGGAAGCACTAGCTTTTGGAGCACTGCTCCTTCATCAGGTGGTTGTTGGAGAACCACTCCCCATAATCACCTGATGAAGGAGCTGTGCTCCAAAAGCTATAGCTTCCAATTAAACCTGTTCAACTATAACCTGATGTTGTGTGATATTTAACTTTGTACTCCCCAGTCCAACACCAGTATCTCCAAATCATAGTTAACAAACCTGGCACAGTTTTTTTTCCAGATTTTCAGGGTTTTGTTAATGATTTCCAGGAATCACAGGATTTCTTTTATTTCTCAGTCATCTTTTACCAGCTTGCACTCCCTCTTAATCCTGGAGTAAGGACCAATGCTGTCATCAAAAACAAAGTCCCAGAGCACACGCACCCACGAAGAGTGCTGGGGTAGGTTGTCATAGTACTCAGGAGCAATCTGCTTCACCTAAAGGAATGAAACAGGACCATTGATGAGGTTTGTAAAGCTCACACTATAAACATAATGACAGTCAAAGTCAGTAGATGGTCTATATTGTTGGAATTTGTTTTTGGAACCATTTCAAACAGACAAATAATCTAAATTATTTATTGATCCATGTCTCAATTTAGAAGTAAAATTTCTCTCTGTGTAACAAATTTATAAAACTGTTAATTATAAAAGGGCATATTTCTTAAGTAGACTTAATGAGAAAGGGAAACCTTCCCTAGTGTCAGGTAAAATCAATGGCCATTCAACACTTTGTTGATTTTTTAAATAGGTCCTTGCCTTTCAGCACATAATCATTTTTTATTCTTTCATGGAATGTGGGCATTGCTGATATGGTCAGCATTTATTGACCTTGAGAAGGTAGTGATGAGCTGTCTTCTTGACTTTCAGTAATCTATCTGGTGCAGGTACTCCCACAGTTCTATTAGGGTGGGATCTCCAAGACTAGTATCTAGTAACAGTAAGGGAATGGTGATATAGTTCCAAGTCAAGGTGATGCCTTTGTGGCTTGGAAGGGCACTTGTCCCCATATGTCCACTGCCCTTGCAATCACTACCAGTTCCAGGTAGTAGTGATTGCAAGTTTGGAAGTTGCTGTAGAAGCAGTTTTGGTGACTTGTTACAGTGCATCTTGTACATAGTACTCAAGGTTGACACTGAGTTTTTGATGGAGACAGCAAATGTTTAATTTAGTCAATGAGGTGTGGATCAAGCAGATTGTCCTGGATAGTGTCAACCTTCTTGACCTTTGGAGCACATTCATTCATGCAAATGGAGAAGGTTCAGGGGAAATGGCAGACAAACTTTGTGGTATCAAGTGAATTACCCACTGTAAAATTCCCAGTCTCTGACCTGCTCTTGTAGCCATAGTGTTTATATGGTTAGTGCAGTTCAGTTTCAGGTCAATCATAACCTCCAGGGTGTTGTTACTGGAAAATTCCAAACCTTTCAAAACTGCAAATTTTAAGAACTATAAGGACAAGGGCAGCCGAATACGGGAACACCACCATCATGTAGTTCCCCACAAAATCAATGCTCTTCTGACTTGGAACTGTTCATTGCTCCTTCATTGTCACTGAGTCAAAATCCTGAAACTCGCTTCATAACAGTACTATAGGTGTACCTACACCACATGGACAGCAAAAGGCTGCTCCCCAGCATCTTCTCAATAGCAGTTAGGGATGGGCAATAAATACTGGCCTTGGAAGTAATGTGCACGTCCTATTAAAGAATACTTTTTAAAAACTAGCAATGAAGCATTCTATTGAATGTCAAGATGAGACAATTATATTTTCTGGGTTGAAGATGGTCGTTGCTTGGCACATGTGTAGTGAAAATGTTATTTGCCACTGGTCAATCTGTATCTAAATATCATCCAGGCTTGGCTGCATATGAACACAGGTTGCTTCAGTATCTGAGGAATCTGGAATTTTTCTGAGTATTGTGCAATCATCATTCCCAATATCAGGCTTTCTGATAGAGGGAAGGCCCTTGGTAAACTAACTGATGATGGTTGCACATTGAAGACCATCCTAATGAATTCCTGCACTGATGTCCTGATACTGAGATGATTGCTTACATCAAACATAAGCATCTTTCTTTGTGCTAGATATGTCTCCAGCTAGTGGAGAGATTCTCCCATTTCCATTAACTTCAATTTTGCTAAGGCTCCCTAAAGCTAATCTTGGTCAAATGCTGCCTTGAGGTCAGTATCTCGCATTTTGTCTTTCAATTCTTCTTGAGCAAAACTGCCAGGCAGCAGGAGCTGTGCATTCCTGGTGGAACCCAAACTAGGCATCAGTGTTCAGGTTATTGCTGTGTAAGTGCCATTTGATAGCAATGTCAACATGACTTTACCAACGATTGCAAGATTGCTGATGACGCAGTAATTGGCCCGATTGGATTTGGTCTACTTTGTGGACAGGACATATCTGGGAAATTTTCTAGTTTGTCAGAGAGATGCCAGTGTTTGAGCTCTACTGACACAGCTTGACAAGTATACAGTTAGCTCTGGAGCACCAGTTTTCAGGATGTCATGACAGGACTTAACCTTTGTGATATACAGTGCCTTTGCCAGTCTTCAGCAGTTTCTTGATGGTTCGAGGGGAGTGTTTGTGTAGTGGTATTGTCACTCGACTGGCAACCCAAAACTAGCAGGCAAATATTCTGTGTACATGGGTTCAAATCTTGCCACAGCAGTTAGTGAAACCTGAAGTCAATGGAAATCTGGAATAAAAGCTAACCTAATAGTGATTATGTAACCATAATTGACTGTTGTAAAATCTCATAAATATCCTTTAAGGAAGAGAAAAATGCCATTCTTATTTGGTTTGGCCAAGGGTGACTACAGACCTACAGTAACATGATTAATTTTTTGCTTCCCCTGAACAATAAATGATAGCTTAGCCAACAATGCCCTCATCCACCCAATGAGTGAATTTTTAAAAAATCAGGTGGAACGAATTGAATTTGTTGGAGACGGGTATCTGTGATGTTGGAGTCTTCTAGCAGAAGGTACTTGCAAATGCTTCAGCCTTCCCTTTTGCACTAAGGTGCTGGTCATCCCCATCATTAAAACTGAAGACATTTTGTGGAGCCTCCTCCTTCTGCACGTTTTTAATTGTCTACCACCATTCACAACTAAATATGACCGGACTGCAGAGCTTAGATCTGATCAATTGGTTGCAGGATTGTTTAGCCCTCTCTACTTAGAGTCATAGATTCATAGAGATGTACAGCATGGAAAGAGACCCTTTGGTCCAACTCGTCCATGCCATCCAAATATCCTAACCTAATCTAGTCCCATTTGCCAGCACGCCCTTCCTATTCATATACCTACCCAGATGCCTTTTGAATGTTGTAATTTTACCAGCCTCTACCACTCCCTCTGCATGGAAAGGTTGCTCCTTAGGACCCTTTTAAATTTTCCCCCCCTCACCTTAAACCTATGCCCTCTAGTTCTGGACTCCCCCACCCGAGGGAAAAGACTTTGTCTATTTATCCTATCCATGCCCCTCATGATTTTATAAACCTCTATAAGTTCACCCCTCAGCCTCCAACATTCCAGGGAAAACAGCCCCAGCCTATTCAGTCTCTCCCTGTACCTCAAATCCTCCAGCCCTGACAACATCCTTGTAAATCTTCCTCCACAATTTGGTATGCAAGTACTTTGTGTTGCTGCAAAGTTGACAAAAAGAAAATTAGGAACATGTCTGTCAAATAGATTTTATGAGCGTTACTATTTTAATTCACTCGTAGCTCATGGGCATTGCTGACTGAGCCAGCATTTATATACTGATATAACCTTTTACTCAGCATTTTTCAGTCCAAACGTTGTTCTTCAGTGGTGATTAAAAATAGTACAAGAAGTAAACAGCTAGCAACAAATTCTCAAATTCTGCAATACATTCTACTATAGTTTGTGAGCTGTCATGGAATGAGCCAATGAATAGCTGTTACCTATTCTGTTAAATTCAGCCACTTTCTGGTTTGTTTCTCAGAACCAACCTGCTTGGTTTAAAATTTAAACAAAATTTTGCTGTTAACTGTCTGACATTATTTAAATGGTGCATTCTCCATGGCAAAGCTATACCAATCAAAATTCACTTGCTAACCATTCAGCACTGTCTCTTCTCATATAGTGTAAATGTCATTTTTCCTTTGCTTTGGTATTCTTTTGAATTGGACTAATGAGTGCAACATAAAAAACTTTAACAAACTAACAGCAACATCACCATCACACCATAAGACGGAAGAGCAGAAGTAAGCTATTCAGCCCATCAAGTCTACTTCACCCTTCAGTGAGATCATGCCTGATCTATAATCCCCAGCTCTGCTTTCCTGCCTTTTCCCTGCAACCCCTGATTCCCTTACCAATTAAAAATATATCTTAGCCTTAAATATATCTAATAGCCCAGCCTCAACAGTCCTGTGTAGTAAAGAATTTCCCAGATTCACTTCCCTCTGAGAGAAGAAATTCCTCTTCATCTTGGTCTTAAATATGCTGCTCCTTATCCTGATATTAAAGCCAAGTTATTAATTGTGTAGTCATGTTTAACTGGCAGAGAAACAGAATGTTGCTGCATTAATTTGTATATATGGCCATTTTTGTTGTGTGACAAGGTGTAATTTGTGATTGTGGCCTGAGTAAAAGTTAATTGCTTTTCCAAGAGACAGAATGCATCTTTGACTTACAGCCTATATGGAGTCATATGAAGGAGTCATTAGCACCAATGGATAGCCTCAATCTCAATAGTACCAATGCTTGCATGACTCTTTTATTTTAAAAAAAGCTGCAAAATGCAAATGTATTCAAAGCTCTATCAACTAAATGCTAATTAACTGTCTACCAGCTCCCTGCTAGTTTTTTCCATGAGTAGGAGGAACATATTGTAGAAGCTTTTCTGTATTTGACTCCAGTATTGGCATTAAATATTCAAATAGCAACAATTCAACATGGGCCAAAAACGGTTGGAAAATGTTGAAGACAGATGTGCAAAATTGAAATGATATCCAATCTAAGCATTCATCTTTTTCTACCTTGCAGTTTACTTCCACATAAAACCATTGAATGTGTACATGTCCCTATGCTCAGCAGATAAACTCAGTTGGATGATTTTTGTATATTTTAAGCAAGTGATTGTCAATTATAAAATCTGCAAAAAAATACTATTGTTGGACACTGTAGGATGCTGGATGTTGGTCTGGTCAATTCTGAACTTAATCTGCACTAGTAGTTATAATGGCATGCTACTCCTTACAATGAGCTGAAATGATGATTCCTTCTTTATTTTAACATGGAATGATTTGTATTAACACTAATCTGGTTCCAACTGGACATTTGAACAGATTAAAACTGCTACCAACTGGAATATTGTTTTAAAGCTGGCTGTTAGAAAGGACAGAAGAACACCAGGTTAAATAGGTGTTAAATGGGAGAAAGGTTTGAAAATAATCTAATGAAGAGCCAGGATGGTTTCCTAATTTTATTGTTTTATTAACACTTATTGAGGCCTCCAAATCTGAGGGCTGGAATATCCCCCTTGGGTGGGAAGAGTTTGAAGAGTTTCCAAATCCTGAACTCACTGGTGGAGAGTAACAGTCACTCAATGGGATGACACTGAGTCAGTCAATGAACAACAGAGGAAATATTCACCAAGTGATTAAGGACTTTAGAAAGGTTCAAAGCTAGAGTGACAATCCAAAGTCTTCCATCTTGAAAAGAGACTCTAAATGAGAGGGTGAATGTTTCAGCATGAAACCATCTCCTCTCCCAATCTAATCTCAAATTATGCAGCAGCCTGACCACCACTGTGGGGTTTGATTGTGGGGGTCTAGGGGAGAGGAGTGGGGAAGTGGGAACTGCTCTAAACATCGGTTTACAGCTGTATCTGCAACCAAGCAAGAAGGGAAGATCTCTAGGCCTGCCTGGCAAGCTGATGTTTTACCGTGATGGAGGCCTACATGTTTGGAATAGAAGGGAGTTGGAAACCAGACTATTATAAACATACAAACACTTGTTGTCTATTTCCAAAGCGAACTGACTCAGGACTTCATCAAAATCTCTCTCAGGTTCCTGCTACATGTGATGTGACCTCATTTGACATCAGTGATCATGTGCTCTAGTAATTCGCTATCAACCCTTTACATGACAGTGTTCAGCCTCTGGTCTCCAGTCACTGTGTGCTCACTTTCAAGAATCAACACTGAGTCCCGTTTCTTAAGTGGAATCTAGATGCTGACTGGAAAATCCCTCTCCTTTAACAGATCTCAATTAGACTCTTAAGAAGCCTCAGCGCTATGTGCCCTGGTAAGTGGATAGCCTGGAAGGTGTCTGATCCTAACCCCTCAAGAAACAATTTGAAAAGCAGGACAGATTGAAGGAAATGGCACAGAGGTTTCCAGAGCTCATTTTCAGTCTCTGACCTTACCCCTGGCAGGGACCAATAATTCAACTGCAGCATTCTGCCAACATCTGTTTAACAGCATCTGTTAGATGGTTCTTAATTTGACAAGCCTTGAAGTATGAATTGAATGAATTTAATTGAATTTATTGTCACGTGTACTGAGACACAGTGAAAAGCTTTGTCTTACGAGCAATACAGGTAGGTCACAGAGTTAAGTAGCATAGATAGTAAGTAATAGAAAAACAGTGGCAAAAACAAAAACACAGTTATAGGCGGATGTTAAGAGTTTGTGAGTCCATTCTGTATTCTAACAACAATAGGGTAGAAACTGTTACGAAACTGGCTGGTGCATGTGTTCAGGCTTCTGTACCTTCTCCCCGATGGTGGAGGTTGTAGGAAAACATTGCCAGGGTGGGATGGATCTTTGAGAATGCTGGCGGCCTTTCCTTGACAGCAGGCCTGGTAGATGGGTTCTATAGATGGGAGGTTGGCCTTTGTGATTGTCCGGGCCAAGTTCACTCAGTGTAACCGTCTCCAATTTTGAATGGTACAGTTGCCATACCAGGTAGTGACACATCCAGACAGAATGCTCTCGATGACGCACCTATATAAGTTGGTAAGGTTATTCGCCGTAATGCCAAATTTCCTCAGCTGCCTGAGGAAGAAGAGACATTGTTGGGCCTTTGTAACCAGTGCATCCACATGAAGAGTCCAAGAAAGCTTAATGTGGATGATCATTCCCAGGAGCTTGACACTCACCACTAGTTCCACCACTGTGCTGTTAATATGTAGGGGAGCATGAGTAAACATCCCACTGAAAGTCAATAATGAGTTTCTTGGTTTTGCCGGCATTGAGAGCTAGGTTGTTCTCACTGTACCATTTTTCCAGGTCTTCCACTTCCTGCCTGTAGTCTGTTTCATTGCTATCTGGGATTTGATGGTGGTGTCATCAGCGAACTTGTAATTGACATTAGTCTGATATTTGGTGATGCAGTCATGGGTATACAGTGAGTACAGTAGGGGGCTGAGTATGCACCCCTGGGGGCTCCAGTGTTAAGTGTTAGTGAGGATGAAATATTGTCTCCAATCTTCACTGATTGTGGCCCATGGGTCAGGAAACTGAGGATCCAGTTGCAGAGAGTGGAGCTTAGTCAGAGATCACTAAGTTTAGTAATCAGTCTCGAAGGGATAATAGTGTTGAAGGCTGAACTGTAGTCAATGAGTAGGATTCTTACGCAGCTGTTCTTGATGTCAAGATGTTCTAGGGAGGAGTGAAGGGCAAATGATATGGCATCTGACGTGGATCTGTTGGTCTGATAGGCAAATTGGAATGGGTCAAGAGTAGTGGGGAGACTGGCGTTGATTAGTGCCATGACCAGCCTTTCAAAGCATTTAGTGACCACCAAAGTTAGGGCCACTGGGCAGTATCATAATTATTGAGCCAGCTGTTGTATGTATTCAAATGTCGGGACATTTTGAAGAACTAATTTGTTAAAAGGACACAATGTAAAGCACAGGTTAAATGGAATTTCAGCTGAAACTGAATGATTCACCTACATTAGAAACAGTCTACAGAGGAACCAGAGTGCACTGACTCAGCGGCCATGTTCAACAGGTAAATGGTGTTAGAAATAAAGGAGCCTATTCAGCCTCTCAATCCCGTTCTGCCATTCTAGATCATGACTGATCACCTACCTCAAGTCATTTTCCCAGACTTATACTGCATGGAAACAGATCCTTCAGTCTAAATCGTCCATACTGTCCAGATATCCTAAACTGATCTAGTGCCATTTGCCAGCATTTGGCCCATAACCCTCTTAATGCTTCCTATTCATATACCCATCAAACGTCTTTTAAATGTTGGACACTGTAGGAGGCTGGATGTTGGTCTGGTCAATTCTGAACTTTATCTGCATTAGTAGTTATAATGGCATGCTACTCCTTATAATAAGCTTACCTTATTATCACCTAATCCCATCTCCTCTGGCAGCTCATTCCATACATGCACCACCCTCTGCATGAAAAAGCTGCCCCTCAGGTTCCTTTTAAATCTTTCCGTTCTCACCTTAAACCTATGCCCTCTAGTTTTGGACTCCCCTATCCTTGGCTATTTACCCTATCCATGCCCATCATGATTTTATAAACCTCTATAAAGTCACCACTCAGCCTTCGACGCTCCAGGGAAAATAGCCCCAGCTTGTACAGCCTCTCCCTATGGCTCAAACCATTCAATCTTGGCAAAATCCTTGTAAACCTTTTCTGAACTCTTCTAAGTTTAACAACATCTTTCCCATATCAGGGAGACCAGAACTGAACTGAGTATTCTAAAAGTGGCCTCACCAATGTCTTGCACAGCCAGAGCATTATGCCTCAACTCCCATACTCAATGCACTGAACAGTGAAGGCAAATGTGCAAATCAAATCATCCGCCAACATTCCCGTTACCTCCAAAAAGACCCCACCACCAGGGATATATTTCCCTCCCCACCCCTTTCCGCCTTCCGCAAAGACCGTTCCCTCCGTGACTACCTGGTCAGGTCCACGCCCCCCTACAACCCACCCTCCAATCCTGGCACCTTCCCCTGCCACCGCAGGAACTGTAAAACCTGCGCCCACACCTCCTCCCTCACCTCCATCCAAGGTCCTAAAGGAGCCTTCCACATCCATCAAAGTTTTATCTGCACATCCACCAATATCAGTTATTGTATCCGTTGCTCCCGATGCGGTCTCCTCTATATTGGGGAGACTGGACGCCTCCTCACAGAGTGCTTTAGGGAACATTTCCGGGATACCAGCACCAATCGACCACACCGCCCTGTGGCCCAACATTTCAACTCCCCCTCCCACTCTGCCGAGGACATGGAGGTCCTGGGCTTCCTTCACCACCGCTCCCTCACCACCAGACGCCTGGAGGAAGAACGCCTCATCTTCCGCCTTGGAACACTTCAACCCCAGGGCATCAATGTGGACTTCAACAGTTTCCTCATTTCCCCTTCCCCCACCTCACCCTAGTTCCAAACTTCCAGCTCAGCACTGTCCCCATGACTTGTCCTACCTGCCTATCTTCTTTTCCACCTATCCTCTCCACCCTCCTCCTTGACCTATCACCTACATTCCCTCCCCCACTCACCTATTGTACTCTATGCTACTTTCTCCCCACCCCCACCCTCCTCTAGCTTATCTCTCCACCCTTCAGGCTCTCTACATTTATTCCTAATGAAGGGTTTTGCCCGAAACATCAATTTTACTGCTCCTCGGATGCTGCCTGAACTGCTGTGCTTTTCCAGCGCCACTAATCCAGAATCTGGTTTCCAGCATCTGCAGTCATTGTTTTTACCTGAAGTCTGACCTAACCACATTGTACTTAGTCTATTCAGGCGTGTTTTTTTTTATTGTGTGTACTTTACACACCATAAAGTTTACATCAGAAACAACTCCTGCATGTATGTTGCTTTCTGACCCTCACTAACCTGCAGGAATTTAATCTCTACCAAGAACTTGCATCATAAAATGTAGATTTAAACACTAGATTTCAATCAAATTGCTTTTAACAGCAGGATGTCCCTGAATAAAGGAGGTTATTGTTAACACCATGTAAAATGACATGGCTGCATTGGAACTTACTAGTTTCATGTTACAAAGGGGTTCATTGCTGGTTAAACATGAATTGCACAGTTACATTTTTAAGAATCTTGTTCCAAGGCTATTCAATTACATATATTTTTTAGAAGACATCTATATTTTAATTACATGGTGCTTGAGGGGAAATAAATTTAACTGCTTAAGTTTCCCTGCCATTGTTGCTAGGATACCAACTACACCTTGGCCTGCAGGTTTGAGCTGTTTCAATTTGGATGGAAGTACCAATGGACTGCTATGCTTCAGATATTTGGTTAGAAACGTGCTCTGCTCTTGTTGCATTTTGTGTCTTATAAAATGCATTTCACCATTTCCTAGCATGCTTAGAAAGCCTTCAGTAGCATTGAATGGAAACATTTGGTTAATATGTTATTCATTAATGATTCTTTCCATTATTAACCCTGTTAAACAGGCACTGTCACCAAGAATACAGAAGTTGAAAAGTATTTCTTAGATCGACATTTGTTTATATTACTGAAAAAGCAATATTGTTTCCAAGATTCATCTTTCTTTGATGATGAAAGAGTGACACTGAACTCCAAAAAATGAGAATTGCACAATGTAAATTGTCTAAAGGTTGCATCTTCTAGTGCTTGGAGAGAAGGCTTTCTCAAATTCTACCCCACAAAAGATAAACCTCATCCTTTAAGCATTCATTCAACTTCCAAAAATATTTAATTCCATCACAGATGCAAACCATTGCTTATGTTTTAATTATCTGCAATTTATTGAATACAGCTCACAATTTATATTGCAATGCAAGCCTATCATCCTTTACACCTAATGTCATTGCTCATTTTCTCATGCAATGGATCTAAAGTTATAATTCTTTTCAGTTGTTAGCATTCTGGCAGCTGCATTGACTGACTATTTTTGAACCTGTGAATCATTTTTTTTGTTGTTGGCATGTACAAGAAGCAGAAATGAATGGTGTATACCAAGCTACATGTTGTGAAGATGAATGTAATGCCAGGATACATTATGTATTTTAATTTCAAAGGCACAAACTGAGATTGCTTTTAAATGTTTGAATTACTTTCCTGGTGCATTATTCAAGTCAGTAAGAACAGAAATATGATTATTTTCCATGTCAGCAGTAAGAGCCATAAAACTAGTCAGAGCTGTGTCAACACTGAGAGTGTTTTGTGTTTAATGAATAACTCGTGAAAAGTAATATGGTGCAGCCTTTGCTTGTGCTTAATAGAGGGCGAGCTGAAGCAATAACAAACACAGGTTGAATACAAGGAGAGCTTGCTCCACATCCCAGGCAATTTTAGTCATATGCAGATAGAGGTACAGCCTATATCATGGATATCCCTACATATGGAGTGCAAAAAGCTTTGCCTAGATATATGCAACCCTGTTATCCAGCAGTGGAACCAGTGACCTAGGCTCTAATGTTAATGAGTCTCTTTAGTCACCCACTAATGATCCATAATCACTGAAGCCTGATCACAGAATTGTCCCATTTTAAATTCACAGTAATTGGCTGTGTGCTTCTAGCTGCTGGAGAAGTCAGTAACCTAACAACAATCTTGAAATTAAGATTTGCTATGTTGTCATCTACTTTACAACTGATCCATCAAGCAATCAACCTATAATTTTCAGTGAGGGGATTCAACTTTCTATTTGCACATGTGCCATATTTGACAATTTTCAAATGTTCACCTGTTTATTATGAAATGAAACGTCAAAAAAAAGGGAAGGAGCTCAGCCAACTCTATTGAAATAACTTCATTGCACATGAAGGAAGGGGATGATACAAAGATCAGGAAGACAAAAGTGGATTTGATCATATGGGGGAAAAGGTATAAAAAAGACCTAAGGGGCAACTTTTTCACACAGAGGGTGGTACGTGTATGGAATGAGCTGCCAGAGGAAATGGTGGAGGCTGGTGCAATTACAGCATTTAAAACGCATCTGGATGGGTATATGAATACGAAAGGTTTGGAAGGATATGGGTCAGGTGCTAGCAGGTGGGACGAGATTGGGTTGGGATATCTGGTCAGCATAGACAGGTTGGACTGAAGGGTCTGTTTCCATGCTGTATGTCTCTAGACTCATTGAACCAGATTGTTAAGAAGGAGAGACACCATACAATGATAGCAGTGCATGTTATAGATGTCATTGTATAGCAGTAAAGGGTGTGAATAATAAAGGCAGTGGATGTAGCATCAAGCAGGGTGCTTGATGTGGTAGTGTTATTGGAATGGCACTCATAAGATCATAAGATATAACAACAGAATTACACCATTCAGCCCATTGAGTCTGCTCCTCAATTCAATCATGGCTGATATGTTCCTAAACCCCATTCTTTTGCCTACTTCCCATAACCTTTGATCCTCTGACCAATCAAGAACCCATTTATCTCTGTCTTAAATACACTCAATGACTTGGCCTCCACAGCCCTCTGCATCAATGCATTCCACAGATTCAGTACCCTCCCCCTGCAGAAATTGTTCCTCGTTTGATTTAAAAGGGTCATCCCTTCAATCTGAGGCTGTGCCCTAAGGTCCTAGTCTCTCCTACTTGTGGAAACAAACATCTTCTCCATGTCCACTCTATCAAGGCCTCTCAGTATTCTGTAAATTTCAATCAGATCCCTCCTCATCCTTCAAAACTCTGTTAAGTAGACACAAAGTCCTCAACCACTCCTCATATGACAAGCCCTTCATCCCAGGATTATTCTTGTAAACCTCCTCTGGACTCCCACTCCAACTCCAGCACATATCTCGTTAAATATGGGGCCAAACCTTGCTCACAAAATTCCAAATGCAGTCTGACTAGAGCCTTACATAGCCTCAGCAGTATCTCTCTGCTCTTGTATTCAAATAAATGCTAACACTATATTTGCCTTCCTAATTGCAAACTGAACTTGTATGATAACCTTAAGTGAATCCTGAATTAGGACTGCTAAGTCCATTTGTACTTCAGACTTCTGAAGCCTTTCCCCATTTAGAAAATAGTCCATGGCTCCATTCTTCCTATCAAAGTGCTTAACCTCACATTTTCCCACAGAGTATTCGGTTTGACACCTCTTTGCCACTCTCCTAGTCTATCCAAGCTTTTCTGGAGCTCCCCACTTCCTCAACACAACCTGTCTCTCCACCTGTCTTTATGTCATCAGTTCTGTTGTCCAGATCATTAATGTATAGAATCATAGAGTCATAGAAATGTACAGCATGGAAACAGACTCTTCAGTCCAACCTGTCCATGCTGACCAGATATCCCAATCCAATCTAGTCCCACCTGCCAGCACCTGGCCCATATCCCTCCAAACTCTTCCTATTCATATACCCATCCAAATGCCTTTTCAATGTTGCAATTGTACCAGCCTCCACCACTTCCTCTGACAGCTCACTCCATATATGTACCACCCTCTGCGTGAAAAAGTTGCCCCTTAGGTCTCTTGTATATCTTTCCCCTCTCACCCAAAACCTATGCTCTCTACTTCTGGACTCCCCGACCCCAGGAAAAAGACTTTGCCTATTTACCCTATCCATGCCCCTCATAATTTTGTGAACCTCTATAAGGTCACCCCTCAGCCTCTGACGCTCCAGGGAAAACAGCCTCAGCCTGTTCAACCTCTTCCTATAGCTCAAATCCTCCAACCCTGGCAACATCCTTGTAAATCTTTTCTGAACCCTTTCAAGTTTCACATCTTTCTGATAGGAAGGAGACCAGAATTGCACGCAATATTCCAACAGTGGCCTGACCAATGTCCTGTACAGCCTCAACATGACCTCCCAACTCCTGTACTCAATACTCTGACCAATAAAGGAAAGCACACCAAACACCTTCTTCACTATCCTATGTACCTGCGACTCCACTTTCAAGGAGCTATGAATGTGCACTCCAAGGTCTCTTTGTTCAGCAACACTCCCTTGGACCTTACCATTAAGTGTATAAGTCCTGCTAAGATTTGCTTTTCCAAAATGCAGCACCTCACATTTATCTGAATTAAATTCCATCTGCCACTTCTCAGCCCATTGGCCCATCTGGTCCAGATCCTATTGTAATCTGAGGTAATAATGTAAATAGTTTTCTCAACATTGATCCCTGTGGAACTCCACTAGTCACTAACTGCCATCCTGAAGAAAATTCCTTTAAATTTTCTCTGCCTTCTGCCAGTCAGCAAATCCTCTATCTATGCCAGTACCTTGCCCCATAGGCTCTTATCTTATTTTGCAGTGTTCCATGTGGCACATTGTCAAAGGTCTTTTGGAAATCCAAATAGCTCTCTTTTATCTAACCTGGTCTAACATTCTCTATATTTGGAGTTGTTTTCCTGTTTTCTGTTGCACCATCAATAATTTATTCTGTGTCTGAGGTTAATGAATCCATAAAACTTAACAAAAGTCAGTTTTAGTTTCCATATTTCTTGTGTTGGTTTAAAAATGTGATTGAAACAAACATTATATTTGATTTTGTTGAAATCACTGTAGATTTAGAAGGCTCGATTTTAGAGATAATTGAAGATTATTCACCTTTAGGCTTTGGCTTTGAGTCTACTTGAAGCTTGTAATTCAATAAATGCAATTTTTATTTATCTGACATGTCCATTCCTCTTTATAGGACAGGAACATTTCACCAGCAGGAGGAGGGAACTTGAGCTACTGAAATTGAACAATGATGTGCGTTTATCATCACGCAGCAAAGCCACTGGCAGATAAACCCAAAGTAAAATAATGCCAGGACAGGAGATATGATGCCATCCACCAGATCACTGTGTCTAGGAAAGTCAATACCTCAGCTGTCACCATCCTGATTGCCTGAGATACTCCTTGTACTGCAACTTCAAACCCACTGACTCCCATAGCTACCTGGATTACACCTCTTCCCACCCTATCTCTTGCAAAAATGCCATCCCGTATTCCCAATTTCTCCGCCTCCGCCGTATCTGCTCCCAGGAGGACAAGTTCCACCATAGGACACACCAGATGGTCTCCTTCTTTAGAGACCGCAATTTCCCTTCCCACGTGGTTAAAGATGCCCTCCAACGCATCTCGTCCACATCCCGCGCCTCCGCCCTCAGACCCCACCCCTCCAACCGTAACAAGGACAGAACACCCCTGGTGCTCACCTTCCACCCTACAAACCTTCGCATCAACCAAATCATCCGCCGACATTTCCGCCACCTCCAAAAAGACCCCACCACCAGGGATATATTTCCCTCCCCACCCCTTTCCGCCTTCCGCAAAGACCGTTCCCTCCGTGACTACCTGGTCAGGTCCACACCCCCCTACGACCCACCCTCCCATTCTGGCACTTTCCCCTGCCACCGCAGGAACTGTAAAACCTGTGCCCACACCTCCTCCCTCACCTCTATCCGAGGCCCTAAAGGAGCCTTCCACATCCATCAAGGTTTCACCTGCACATCCACCAATATCATTTATTGTATCCGTTGCTCCCGATGTGGTCTCCTCTACATTGGGGAGACTGGGCGCCTCCTAGCAGAGCGCTTTAGGGAACATCTCCGAGACACCCGCACCAATCAACCAAACCGCCCCGTGGCCCAACATTTCAACTCCCCTTCCCACTCTGCCGAGGACATGGAGGTCCTGGGCCTCCTTCACCGCCGCTCCCTCACCACCCGACGCCTGGACGAAGAACGCCTCATCTTCCGCCTCGGAACACTTCAACCCCAGGGCATCAACGTGGACTTCAACAGCTTCCTCATTTCCCCTTCCCCCACCTCATCCTAGTTTCAAACTTGCAGCTCAGTTACTGTCTCCTTGACTTGTCCGACCTGCCTATCTTCTTTTCCACCTATCCACTCCACCCTCTCCTCCTTGACCTATCACCTTCATCTCCTCCCTCACTCACCCACTGTACTCTATGCTACTCTCTCCCCACCCCCACCCTCCTCTAGCTTATCTCTCCATGCTTCAGGCTCACTGCCTTTATTCCTGATGAAGGGCTTTTGCCCGAAACGTTGATTTCGCTGCTGCTTGGATGCTGCCTGAACTGCTGTGCTCTTCCAGCACCACTAATCCAGTATTTGATTTTCAGCATCTGCAGTCATTGTTTTTACCTAGGAGGGTCAATGTAAACTCGATGGGCCAACTGGCCAGCTTCCACGCTATAGGAATTCTGTGATTATAGATTCTCTCATTCAGATGTTTAAATCTACATAGTAAAATATACCTCTTTCAAAAGGTATCTTTGGATAGGTAGTTGTTAATCTGTCATGGCGTTTCTTTCAGCTTTTCCTTCACTTTTAAAGGCCCTTTGTTGAAAATAATCAGTTCAGCCTGGCAACTCACATCAAATTTTCATAAATTGCATGAGTGCCACAAATATGATATCTCAGTCCGTACACAGTTTTAAAAAGAATTCCTACAGGTTTTCCATTGACTAATTGTTTTATATAAAACTACTTGCAGCCAATCAGTACTTAATCAAAATTAAATTGACAAACTTAATGATATAGGGATGCATTATGCCTCCATGTCTATTTTTGAACTTAATATAAATGGATTATTTCTTTCCCTAAAGTTCTAACATACAGCAGGCTACTTTGCTCCACATCAATGGACATTCAGGCCTCAATTTTACCTCAAAGGTAGAAAGTTGAGTGAAAGGTCTTGTTTTATGAGACCCACTAGATCCCTTAGATCCCTTAGATCCTGACAAATTTAATAGCAAGACCTGTTTATCAAATTTTTGTCTCTGTTTCCCAAGCACTGAGTGGCTGGCTCTTTGTCAGTGAGATGGGCTTTTGGCAACAGACTGCAAACAGGAAGCGGTGGGAGGATGTGGTTTAGGATTGGAGATTTGACCAAAATGTCAGGAGAAGGGTCAGTGAGAGAAATTGGAAGGAAAAAGGAACAGAAGGATTGGAAGCTGGAGTTTCTGGAGAGGAAGGATGGAAGGAGGGATTGGATAGAGTATTTGTGGTTTGGAGGGGGGAGGGCAGTAATGTGTTGTCTGTTATGATTCAGGGAACCTCCTTCTCCATTGACACCGCAAGTTGGAAGGTTGGATTCAAAGTTGAGATTTTCAACACCCCAGCCAACCCAAATCAATCCATTTTTTGGAGGTTAGTATTCCCCTCTAGGTTTTGCTTCCTTATTTATGACAAACACTCCAAACAGAAATCACTCTATTTTGGACGATAGTACAAACGTGGAAGAATTATGTAAAGATACAATTTAATAGATACAGTATTTTCCTGCTGTTGACCATTGTGTTTGTATCAGAAACTCAACATTATATTATTTGAGCTATCTTTGGATAGGTAGTTGTTAATCTGTCATGGCTTTTCTTTCAGCTTTTCCTTCGTTCTTAAAGGCCCTTTGTTGAAAATAATCAGTTCAGCCTGGCAACGCACATCAAATTAATGCTCGTTACATTTCCACTAAATATAGACCCTTAGGAATGTTTGGAATCAATCCCAGTCCAGAGATATGTTAATGTTTGCTAGAACTTAGTTTCCATAGAGAAGCATGTGCATCATTGAATACTAAACCTACTGACAGGGAAGTATACTACCATTCACCAGGTCAGAGAACTAAATTTTAATGGTTCAAAATTTGTGGGGTAGGCTGGTTGGAGGTCAGAAAGCTAAACTTTTGTAGAACCATTTTTTCTGTGATTCATTAATTCATGCATTCGGAACCCATTCTAGTTTTCCTGAGTATTGGAGGAAGCAGATGTAACACTCTTGACCTGACTGTGGAAGTCACCCTTTAAAGGGGATCCTGGTGAAAGACAGGATTGATGCGTGCCATAGCTGGTGACTGAGACACTATTAATTTATTGTAGAAATCTCAAGGAGGGAAGACAATACCCCCCCTCCCCCCACCCGCCACCCCATCTTCCCCCCCCCTCCCCCCGCCCCCAATTCTCTGAAGCATTCCTCCGTGTGATGCTGAAGGTAATGCGGCCCCAAAGAAAAATATAATTCTCAGCAAACAGGAGGAAGAGGCCATCTCTGAAACAAAGCAAACATGGCTGTAAAGGTGAGAAGCAGAAGTTTTGTGCCTCACTTGGGGATACAGGGCCCCCAGTAGTTCAATGACCTCATGAGGACAGGCAAATGGCATTCCATGTTCAAGTGCAATCTTCTCAGTCTGACATCACCAGATCAACACATTTTGCAGCTTCACAAGATTCTCTCTCGAGGCACCTCCTCAGATCCGTCATGAACAATCATTATTGACACTCACTCACCTTCAATCTTGCTGTCATCTCACATCCATCCCTCACAACCATCCCCCTCAGATATTGTTCCCAGTAGGAAAAGACAGCACGTATCTCCAGACAACAGCAGAAGTTAGGTTGGCCCTCTGGTAGTTGGCATTCGTGGCTGCTTCAGTCAGGGTGGTGGCCATGGAGATGAGCAGGAGATCAGAATGCATGCCATTGCAAGTGGAGTGAGAGGAGTCTTCCTGATATCTGGGTTGGGATTTTGTGGAAACCAAACAGAGCTGAGTTCTTCTAAAAGAAATCTACCGAGACAACAAAGGCAAACCCCTTCTCTGTTTCTGACTCTATCCCCACAGTTCACAAATTGTGAGCATTATCGTAGAAACAGGCAATAAAAAATTTATAGAATTTTCATGGAAACAGTTGGGATTTGAAATCCTCTCTTAAATCATACCTGTGAGTAGATTCATGAACCACTATCTGAAAGCAACAAGAGTACAAAATAGTGTTTACTCCTTTAAAGTTCATTATGAATTTCTGTCACCTGAGCTATAATTATGTTCACTCAAGGGAGTGATGATAGTGTTGCGATTAGAAAATATAACATTAAGTAATACGGTTGGCAGGTTATTGCTTCTGACAAATGGCATTATAAAAGTCGAAAAGTCTTCAAAAGCAGCACAGTGGATTAGCTACTGCAAACAGCGCTATTCTGCATTATACAATGTTGAAAGGGTAACCCTATGTGAGATCCATAGCTACCTGTTTCAGGTTTTTCCCTTTTGCTTTCATCTATTCTTATTAAACCAGCTCAGCGATCTGTTTATAAAACCAAAGAACTGTGGATGCTGGAAATCTGAAACACAAACAGAGTGCTGAAGAAACTCAACTTAAAACATTAAACCAGCTTCCCTCTCCACAGATGCTGCCAGACTCGCTGAGTTTTTCTAGCACTTTCTACTTGTGTTTCAGCTATCTATTTATCTGCTTACAAGCTTTGACAGATGTGTAGACTTTTATAGCCTTCACAAGAACTCATGGGTCTGATGTACAGAGTTTACTTATTCCGATGTTGCAAGAAAAGGTGTGCCTGATGATTTTGACAGACTTGCTAAAGATGCCAACAATCATTTAAATGCCTGTTCAAGTGACAGTTATTTATTTTGACTGGTTTATTAGCTTTTCAATTACTTCCAAATGTTAATATAAGGCTTGTGAATTCCACTTACGAAGTGTATACAAAGATGATGGGTTGGTTGGGGTAAAGAGGGTGAGATGAGGTGAAGGGAGGGATCAGAGGCATGCAGAGAGTGAAGGGGGTAAAATAAAAGGTGAGGTGAGAGGGCATAGGAACAGGAGGGATTGGAGTGAAAGGGGTGTGGGTGGATGGGATTTACAACAAATCTGGAAGTATATTTATTAAAAGAACCTGCTGAGACCAGTGCAGAAACTGGACTGTTGTTTTTGGAATTGTAATGGACCTTTCAATCTGGCCACTTCATTCCTGGCCAACCTCTGTTCTTCCTTCCAGTATCAGGCTTTGCTACAGGGCGTCCCACTCTCCACGACATGAAAATCTATCTGCTGGCATTGCCAGAATAGAGGCAAGATCATGTCATTGAGATTCATCTTAACTCCCACCTCCACTCAAGCCCTAGTAATAGAATTAGATGTCACACAGCCATGTTCTATACAACAATCACTCATGCTGCATTGATGTCACTAGTAACTGAAAAGTGATCATATGCACAACAATGACTTGGAACACTTTTGTCAGTTCTATTTCATGAATTTAATTTCCCAGAGGACTTTCAAGCCTCACTAAGGAGATGGCGGGAGCAGACTGAGGTTAAGTACTCAGGGGACACCATTTAAATGCCTCGTGTGTATGCTCCACTGCTCTGGTGCCCACCCCTTGGTGGGGCCTCCAAGGCAAGTATTGAGTTGTCACGTGGTGAGCCACGCATCATAAATGAGTAAGAGCAAGTACTGGTGAAATACACAGCACTGAGGACTCCCACTGAAGTGCAGTGAACATTCCAAGCTCTGCTTGATTGGAGACAGATCCTAAGCTTAGGGATTCAGTGAGGTTCAGTACTTCTGAGGCACTGCAAACCATTGGAGAAAGACGGGAGGACTCCATTTCTAATATGAGTAGCAGGTCTTAGTACTGCAGCACCCTTTCAGGTGGATTACCATCTGTAAAGACCACCTGACTCTGCAGAGACTATCAGACTCTGCATAGATCGTCTGACTCTGTATGGACCATAATACAGTGTACAGACCATCAGATGCAGCAGACTCCGATCAGTGATCTACTCACTCAGACTGACAGTTTAAATATGATGTAAGAAAGAGTTGCTTTGGTCACCCACTGTAGTGCAGCAAAGAGCTCTCCAGTTCTATGCTAACAGAAGTGTGAGTGCACCATGAGAGGGAAGCTGGAGAAAGAGCACATGGAAGTGGGGGGTCTGCTCAAAGATTTCCCCTTTTCCCCAATGCAACCCCTCCCCACCCCCCCCCCCCCACCCCCAACCAGTTGAAGCCCCACCTGCTGACTCCTGGGCCATCTGTCCCATCACAGTATAGGTAGGGCAGTCTTTGACAAGGTCCTGTCTGACTCCAAAACTCAGAGAATATCACGCAGAAACATCTTGCAAGAGTAGGGATAGGAACAGCCTGATTCTAGTTCTGCTTAAGGCACTAGATAGCATCACTTACAGCACCAACAGGAAAAAGAAGAGGAAGACTTGAGAACTTCACAAGTGAAATCACTTGGGTGTTTAAAAATATTTTAATTTGTCACTTTTATTATCAATGATTCTGCATCACAGACTTCATTTCAAGCAAATTAGGCCGAGCAGTGGATACTCTCAAGAGGGAAAGGTTCTTGATCGTAGAATGCTCTATGTTGAGGTTGAGGGGGTAAGGTCCACAGTATGTTCAGTATTCATGTGCCACATGTGCCTCAATAACGCCATCGTGGTCATTTCTAGTTGGACAGATTAAATTAAATTCTGCCTGTTGCTGCCCCTTATCCTTCTCTTCTATTTATGAAAATCAAGATTGGTCATCTCCTCTTCCTTGTGACATAGAGAGTAAGAGCAGTGAGGTCATATTGGCACTGCACAGAACTTTGGTTAGGCCACAGCTGGAATATTGTATGCAATTCTGGTCTCTGCACTATACAAAGAATGTGATAGCACTGGCGAGGCTGGGAAGGTGGTTCACCAGTTTGCTACCTGGGTTGAAGCATTTCAGCTATGCAGAGAGGCTGGATAAGCTCAGGTCGTTTTCTTTGGAATAGTGAAGATTGAGGGGGGAACCTGATAAGATTATGAGGGGCATGGACAGGGTGAATCGAAAGTCTTCCCCTTCGTTGAAGGGGCAATAGCAAGGGTACATCATTTTAAAGAGTCAATGTTTTAAAAGTGAAAGACAGGAGTTTTAGAGGGAATTTGAGGAAAATCTTTTTCACCCAGAGGGTGGTGGGCTCTGGAATGCGCTGCCAGGGAAACCTCAATACCTTTAAATAGTACTAGGAATGAGGAGTTGAAGGATGATAGAATTCAAGGTTATAGGCCTAGTGTGGGAAAGTAGGACCAGTGTAGCTGGTAGTATATTTTAGGCAGTACAAAATTAGTGGGCCATAGTGCCTCTTCTGTACTGTGTGATCCTATGATTTTGCACCACGTTGTGCAAGGCACAGTCTGCCAAGATCATTTGGGACACCCATGCTGGCAAAGGACACCCTTCAGTCTGTCCAGGCACCAGAATCACATTGTTCAGTCTCCCAATGTTTGGCTCACTCTTGGAGCCATAGGCTGTATTTTACAGGGAACTTACCACAAACCCCATCCCACCAAGGCAAAGGGGAGGAATAAAGAGGGATGATCTTGAGGGGAGTGCCTCCAATGAAACCAGGAGATTCACAAAGAAGGGTGCCTGACACGTGTCCTCTTACACAGTTAAAGCTGCTAGCTTCCTGCTGGCATGGTTCTCCTCATTCCCACCCCTCCGAACCAAATTAGATTGGCACTTCAGGGCCTCAACAATACCATCGAAACTTCCTGAACATTTAAACTAATTTGGCAGGGGGATGGGATCCGGACTTGTAGTCCAGTAAGTAGGCTAGCTGTGTGTCAGGATGTCCAAGACTGTAGGGAGGCTGTGGAGAAGGTAGCACTGACAGGGACTACTTGCTTACACAGAGATGGGCTCAAGTGCGTATACTTCAATGCAAGGAGTATCAGAAATAAGGTGGGTGAACTTAAGGCGTGGATCGGTACCTGGGACTACGATGTTGTGGCCATCACGGAAACATGGATAGATGAGGGACAGGAATGGCTGTTGGAGGTTCCTGGTTACAGATGTTTCAGTAAGATTAGGGAGGGTGGTAAAAAAGGAGGGGGGGTGGCATTGCTAATTAGAAATGGTATAACGGCTGCAGAAAGGAAGTTTGAGGGGGATCTGCCTCTGGAGGTAGTATGGGCTGAAGTCAGAAATAGGAAAGGTGCAGTCACCTTGTTGGGTGTTTATTATAGGCCCCCCAATAGCAGCAGAGATGTGGAGAAACAGATTGGGAAACAGATTTTGGAAAGGTGCAGAAGCCACAGGGTCGTAGTCATGGGCGACTTCAACTTCCCAAATATTGATTGGAAGCTCTTTAGATCAAGTAGATTGGATGGGGCGGTGTTTGTGCAGTGTGTCCAGGAAGCTTTTCTAACGCAGTATGTAGATTGTCCAACCAGAGGGGAGGCCATATTGGATTTGGTACTCGGTAACGAACCAGGACAAGTGGTGGGCTTGTTAGTGGGTGAACATTTTGGTGATGGCGACCACAATTCTGTGACTTTCACCTTGGTTATGGAGAGAGATAGGTGCGCACAACAAGGAAGTTTTTACAATTGGGGGAAGGGAAATTACGATGCTGTAAGACAGGATTTGAGGAGCATACGTTGGGAGCATAGGCTGTCAGGGAAGGATGTGGTGGAAATGTGGGACTTTTTCAAGGAGCAGATACGACGTGTCCTTGATATGTATGTACCGATCAGGCAGGAAAGAAATGGTCGTGTGAGGGAGCCTTGGTTGACGAGGGAGGTTGAATGTCTAGTAAAGAGGAAGAAGGAGGCTTACATAAGGTTGAGGAAACAAGGTTCAGACAGAGCAGTGGAGGGATACAGGATAGCCAGAAGGGACCTGAAGAAAGGGATTAGGAGAGCTAAGAGAGGGCATGAAAAATCCCTGGCGGATAGGATCAAGGATAACCCCAAGGCATTCTATGCGTATGTGAGAAACCTGAGAATGACGAGAACGAGGGTAGGTCCGATCAAGGACAGTGGTGGGAGACTGTGTATTGAGTCGGAAGAGATAGGAGAGGTCTTGAACAAGTACTTCTCTTCAGTATTTACGAACGAGAGGGACCGTATTGTTGAAGAGGAGAGTGTGAAATGGACTGATAAGCTAGAAGAGATACCTGTTAGGAAGGAAGATGTGTTGGACATTTTGAACAACTTGAGGATAGACAAGTCCCCCGGGCCTGACGGGATATATCCTAGGATTATGTGGGAAGCAAGAGAGGAAATTGCAGTACCGTTGGCAATGATCTTCTCGTCTTCACTGGCAACTGGGGTGGTACCAGGGGACTGGAGAGTAGCGAATGTTGTGCCCCTGTTCAAAAAAGGGAATAGGGATAACCCCGGGAATTACAGGCCAGTTAGTCTTACTTCTGTGGTAGGCAAAGTAATGGAAAGGGTACTGAGGGATAGGATTTACGAGTATCTGGAAAGACACTGCTTGATTAGGGACAGCCAGCACGGATTTGTGAAGGGTAGGTCTTGCCTTACAGGTCTTATTGAATTCTTCGAGGAGGTGACCAAGCATGTGGATGAGGGTAGAGCAGTGGATGTAGTGTACATGGATTTTAGTAAGGCATTTGATAAGGTTCCCCATGGTAGGCTTATGCGGAAAGTCAGGAGGCATGGGATAGAGGGAAATTTGGCCAATTGGATAGAAAACTGGCTAACCGGTCGAAGTCAGAGAGTGGTGGTAGATGGTAAATATTCAGCATGGAGTCCAGTTACAAGTGGAGTTCCGCAGGGATCAGTTCTGGGTCCTCTGCTGTTTGTAATTTTTATTAATGACTTAGATGAGGGAGTCGAAGGGTGGGTCAGTAAATTTGCAGATGATACAAAGATAGGTGGAGTTGTGGACAGTGAGGAGGGCTGTTGTCGGCTGCAGAGGGACTTAGATATGATGCAGAGCTGGGCTGAGGAGTGGCAGATGGAGTTCAACCCTGCCAAGTGTGAGGTTGTCCATTTTGGAAGAACAAATAAGAATGCGGAATACAGGGTTAATGGTAGGGTTCTTGGTCAGGTGGAGGAACAGAGGGATCTTGGGGTCTATGTACATAGATCTTTGAAGGTTGCCACTCAGGTGGATAGAGTTTGTAAGAAGGCCTATGGAGTATTATCGTTCATTAGCAGAGGGATTGAATTCAAGAGTCGTGAGGTGATGTTGCAGCTGTACAGGACTTTGGTTAGGCCACATTTGGAGTACTGTGTGCAGTTCTGGTCGCCTCACTTTAGGAAAGATGTGGAAGCTTTGGAGAGGGTGCAGAGAAGATTTACCAGGATGTTGCCTGGAATGGAGAGTAGGTCGTACGAGGATAGGTTGAGAGTTCTCGGCCTTTTCTCGTTGGAACGGCGAAGGATGAGGGGTGACTTGATAGAGGTTTATAAGATGATCAGAGGAATAGATAGAGTAGACAGTCAGAAACTTTTTCCCCGGGTACAACAGAGTGTTACAAGGGGACATAAATTTAAGGTGAAGGGTGGAAGGTATAGGGGAGATGTCAGGGGTGGGTTCTTTACCCAGAGAGTGGTGGGGGCATGGAATGCGCTGCCCGAGGGAGTGGTAGAGTCAGATTCATTGGCGACCTTTAAGCGGCATTTGGATAGGTACATGGATGGGTGCTTAATCTAGGATAGAAGTTCGGCACAACATCGTGGGCCGAAGGGCCTGTTCTGTGCTGTATTGTTCTATGTTCTATGTTCTATGTTCTATTTTGAATGATGATTTTTCACTGTCAGATCTTTAGCATTGACAGGCTTTCCAATCTGTTAGTTGTTCAGTCCTGCCATCTCCTGCTGTGCTCTCGTTCACCCAAGCAAGTTTCAGACAGCCCTGGGAACCTGTGCACTGGCAGATACAGTCAGAATCTAAGGTCAAAGATGCAGTTAATTGTATTTTAGCATATGTTAATCACAGGGCTGCCTGTCTTACCCCAATAAATGTGCAAAAGTTACATGTGGCAGTCAATAGATGTTTTGCCATGTTTCGGACAAACTAGCATTTTATTGCTCCTTTAACCTCCCATGCACACAGACATTCACCATTGCAGGTTAAAACTTCACTTCTTCACATTCCAGTCTGTCTAGACAAGCCAATGATGTACTTAGCGTAAGGTGTCTTTGTTAGCAACAAATAATTTAGCAAGAAAAATATCCTGAGCTGTTTCTGTACATGTAGTTATGGAAATATATCCAGCTCAGGGAAGTTAAATATTATACTGCTTGTAACTTGGTCTATGTAGAAACAGTTATTGCACTTTCAAATGATTGAGTCACATTTTGACAATGCCTGGGGATTTGTTACTCAGTATTGGATAGACAGAAAATTCTTCCAATGTGTCGTCTTAAGTCATTTTATTTGATCCCAGTCATGGGTTCAGTTCCCTAACCATCCCTCTCCCTCTGAACTATTTGCTGTAACAGACCACTTACAACCCTGACCATGAGTTGAGCAATATTGTTTACATTACTTAGACAGCCTTCCTCCAATTCTGTAAAGTCATCTTTCTTGCCTCCATGCAAATATTTCAATGTTCTCCTTGCATCATTCTTAAACTTGAGCTCATCCAAAACTTAGAATTAAAGTGACCTGATCTCAGTTTAACTTCACAAATAAATACACACAACATTAAACTAAATTTGAGCCAAATTCCAACAGTGCCATTTCCACAAGCTGCCAGCCAATCAAATGGTTGTCATGGTATTGAAGCTTAAACATGCCTGCCCTGTGCCATCTAACCCACACCCCCATTCCTAATGGCTGTAAAATTCAGCTTAATGACTCACTCTCAGAGTGAAATTCAGTCCAGTGTATGTATTATTGAAGAGCAATGCTACCAAATAATAAAGTGAAGTTCCAATAATTATCAAAATGGCCTAATATGGTCATTCAGTCTAGAAAAACATGCCCATAATTAGTACAAAATTTCTCCAAGCAACTGCTACAAAGGTTGTGCTTTACAGACATTGATACAGTATTCTAACACTGGCTATAAAACCTGTTGTAGGTAGCCTCATCTTTTGTTCAAACAGAGTAACACATTAGTTTTGCCTTAGTTTCTGCAGGAGAATGATTATACAGTACAGCACCATTAAGCAGGACATCTCATTTTGATCTTGCTTTGATAGATAATAAGTCTGAACAATTTTTCTTGTTACTTGGTAAATTTGATTGGCAGAACTGAATTATAATTTGACAGATAGTAAACTGTAGCAACATCCAATGTTTTAATTATAACACACATCACTTAATTACAGACCCGCAGGACCCAGCTAGCAAACTGTTTGTGAATTTTCCCAGTTTTGTCCTCTACTCTACATCTCAAGGTTATCCACCTGTTGTTTAGAAAGGAACATCACATGTCACTTGGTAGGTGCTCTCTGGTTGAATGCTATTCTGCTCAAGTATGTAATTCAATTGTCTCACAATGCAAAACAAATATTGCTAAGTAACAGTTGGCATTATCAATGCAGAAAAAGTTAATGGCTTCTCTTGTATTAATCTTCCTGGTTTCTTTTAATAATCTTAAATTTTCTGACTCCATGTATCACCTAAAAAATTAGGTTTGAAAAAGATCATGTGATTGTTTTATAATATTGATTAAAACTAAAATATTGCAACTTTTGTTTTCTGTTTCTTGTTAACATAAATGCAACAAGTGGTCAGATTGCCTGTTGCGTGCTTTGCATTGATGTCAACTTAACTTTTTAGTTGTTCATGGATGTGGACCTTGCTGGCAAGACCAGCATTTCTTCATCCTCCATTAAATCCCCATTTCTAACTGAATAACCATCATTTGAAGTCCAGACTTCACTATTCATAGAATCAGAAAGACTGATGAGGCAGAGTGGCAGGTGTCATCTACATGGAGCCAAGATTAGAGTGGTGCTGGAAAAGCACAGCCGGTCAGGCAACATCTGAAGAGCAGGAAAATCGACATTTCAGGCAAGAGCCCTTCATCAGGAATGAGGCTGGGAGCCTCCGGGGTGAAGAGATAAATAGGAAGGGAGTGGGGCTGGGGAGAAGGTAGCTAAGAGTGCAATAGGTGAATGGAGGTGGGGTAAAGGTGATAGGTCAGAGAGGAGGGTGGAGCAGATAGGTGGGAAGGAAGATAGGCAGGTAGGACAGGTCATGGGAATGGTGCTGAGCTGGAAAGTTGGAATTGGGGTAAGATGGGGGGAGGGGAAATGAGGAAACTGGTGAAGTCCACATTGATGCCCTGGGGTTGAAGTGTTCCGAGGCAGAAGATGAGGCCATCTTCCTCCAGGCATCGGGTGGTGAGGAAATGGCGATGGAGGAGGCCCAAGACCTGCGTGTCCGTGGCAGAGCGGGAGGGGGAAGTTGAAATGTTCAGCCACAGGGTGGTGGGGTTGATTGGTGCAGGTGTCTACGTGGACTTTAGTAAAGCCTTTGACAAGGTTGCGCGTGGTTGACTAATTAGTAAAATTAGATCACGTAGGATTCAGGGAAACCTTGCCCATTGGATACATATTGACTTGACAGTATGAGATACAGGGTGATGGTGGAGGATTGTTTTTTGGACCGCAGGCCTGTGACCAGCCATGTTCTGGGTCCACTTTTGTTGTCACTTATAGAAATAATTTGGATAAGAATTTTGGAGCTGAAAAATGTGGTGCTGGCAAAGCGCAGCAAGTCAGGAAGCATCCAAGGAGCAGGAGAATCGACGTTTCAGGCATGAGCCCTTCTTCAGGAACCCCTGCTCCTTGGATGCTGCCTGACCTACTGCGCTTTTCCAGCAACACATTTTTCAGCTCTGATCTCCAGCATCTGCAGTCCTCACTTTCTCCTAAGAATTTTGGAGGCATGGTTAGCATGTTTGTGGATGACATCAAAATTGGTGGTATCGTGGCCAGTGAAGATTATCTAAGATAACAAAGATATCTTGATTAATTGGGTCAATGGGCTGAGGAGTTGCAGATGGAGTTTAATTTGGATAAATGTGATGTATTGCATTTTGTTAAAACAAACAAATGTGGGACTTATGCAATTAATGGGAGGGCTTTAGGTAGTTTGGAAAAGCAGAGAGACCTATGGATTCAGGTACATCACACATGGACAGGGTGTTTAAGAAGACATTTAGCATGCTTGCCTTCATTGCTAACACCTTCGAGTGTAGTAGTTGAAAAGTCATGATGAGGTCGTACACACTTTAGTGAGGCATCTTCTGGAGTATTGTATCTAGCTCTGGTTGCCCTGCTATAAGAAGGATATTATTAAATTGGAGAGGAAGGATTTACCAGGATGTTGTCAGGACTGGAGGGTTTGAGTTATAAAAATAGACTGGATAGGCCAGGACTTTTTTCACTGGAGTGTAAGAGGTTGAGGGGTGACCTTACAGAGGTTTATAAAATGATGAGGGCCATAGATAAGGTGAATAGCAATGGTATTTTCCTGAGGGTGGGAGTGTTCAAATCTAGGGGACATATTTTTAAGGTAAGAGGAGGAAGATTTAAAAACGACATAAGGGACAACTTTTTTTTACATGGAGTGGTTCATATGTGGAATAAAGGAAGTGGTGGAGGTAGATACAGTTACAACATTTAAAAGACATTTGGACAGGTACATGAATAGAAAAGGTTTGGAGGGATATGGGCAAATGCTGGCAAGTGGGACTGGTTTGGTTTGGGAACAAAGTTGGACCAAAGGGTCTGTTTCCATGCAGTATGTAAACTTATGTAAATTAGCAACATTGTTTTGGAGTTATTGACTTTAATTTTAGGTTTCTGCCCAGAAATAGGTCAGATATCCACCACAGGGTATTTTTCCACTCCCAACGACACAGAATTTTTCCCGATCCTTACGTGGAAGTTTCTATTCCTTGTACTTGTAGAGGGACAGATTTTTACCTTGGTTGGTATGACAGATTTGTATGAGAGACTTGTATGACAGACTTGTCTCCTTACATACTTTTTCAAGCTTATTGAGACTCCTCACATGTAGTCTGACCACTGGCACTCTGTATCTTCTCTCATCAGTTCTTGTAGACTTGCTTTGTGTTCTGACATGTGAAGTATAAAAGAGCTCATTTACTTGATTAAGTAAAGAAACATCCATTTCTTGTTACTAGGAGTTTCCACCTGAAAGATGAGTGTAACTGTTTCAGGACTTGGCTTGACTCTATCAATTCTAAACACCAAACCCAAAGCACAAGCATGTTGCTACCATCACCACTCATTTGTCTGTGTTTAGTTCAATCTCCCCATTTTGTTTGGCTTCTTCCATGTCTTTGTATAGACAGCAGTCATGATATTTTTCATCAACACTAATACATGTTGATATCATTAAACAAGCCAACTGCTCCTTTGTATCACTTGTTTGTTTCATCTACTTTCAGCAGGAACACAACCTGACATGCCCTTAAGACCAAATGGTACGCACAGATATGTACCATGTGAAGAGTGTTTTCTACTGTGAGGATTTGTCACCAAGCTTCTCAATCCAGTAGCCGTTTTTGGCATCAAACTTACTGAAAATGTTTGCCCTTGCAAGTGCAAGTGTTGTGATCTCTTCCAGTGTTGGTCTGGATATTGATACCCCTTTATTGTTTGATTACATTTTTTGGGATCCAGATTAATTTGTAGCTGTATGTCTGGCTTCTCTCACAATGATAGAATCTACTCAACCTGTAGGCTTTGTGACTCTGGTGATCTCTGTCTTTTCTTCCATCTCTTGGAGCTCTCTTTCAGAGAAGAGAAGAGAAGAATCCCTACAATGTGGAAACAGGCCCTTCGGCCCAATAAGTCCACACTGACCCTCCGAAGAGTAACCCACCCAGGCCCATTCCCCTACCCTATAGTTACCCCTGACTAATGCACCTAATCTACATATCCCTGAACACTATGGGCCTTTCAAGCCTTCCACTATTCTCCATTGGTGCAATATATGGAGGATAAATCACAGGTTTCCTGTCTGGATTAATACACAAAATCTTCAAAACATCCACCTCTTTAAAACACTTTGGATACATTTGAACCAGATCTTTCTAGTTTCTGACTGGAGGCCATTTTTCAATACTCAGTGATAGCTTTTATCGTATGGTTTCCTGAGATCAACTCAACCAGAGGATAGAAGGGCTGTCTGTTTCAGTAACATAGAATGTACAGCTAATACCTTGGTGTGTTCCTCTGGTTTGGGTCATTCCAACTGATGAAGCTCAGTTCCATCCTATGCTGCCAGCATCACACTACTCATTTCCAGAGCAGTTATTTTGCACAAACATTTTCCATCAAATTCTTATGAAAGTACTTCTGGTATAGCTGAGTGGGATGATGTAACTGTGCAGCAGTATCAAATTTATGGCTGAGGGCTTATTTAGCATCTTCTTCTTAATTTAAGTGTTATATGTTTCGAGGTATGTTTGGTAAGTTTTCAAATGACACCAAAATTGGAGGTGTAGTGGGCAGTTACTTTACAGTACGATGGGATCTTGATCAGATGGGCCAATGGGCCGAGGAGAGGCAGATAGAATTTATTTTAGATAAATGTGAGGTGCTGCATTTTTGGAAGGCAAATCAGGGCACTTAAGGTCCTGGGGAGTGTTGCTGAACAAAGAGACCTTGGAGTGCAGGTTCATAGTTCCTTGAAAGTGGAGTCTCAGGTAGATAGGATAGTGAAGAAGGCATTTGGTATGATTGTCTTTATTGGTCAGTGCATTGAGTATAAGATTTGGGAGATCATGTTGTGGCTGTACAGGACATTGGTTAGGCCCCTTTTGGAATACTGCAATGAATTCTGGTCTCGCTATTATAGGAAGGACGTTGTGAAACTTGAAAGGGTCCAGAAAATATTTTCAAGGATGTTGTCAGGGTTGAAGGGTTTGAGCTATAGGGAGGGACTGAATAGGCTGGGGCTATTTTCCCTGGAGTGTCAGAGGCAGGGGTGATCTTATAGAGATTTATAAAATTGTGAGGGGCATGGATTGGATAAATAGACAAGGTCTTTTCCCCAGGGTGGGGGAGTCCAAAACTGGAGGGCATAAGTTTAAGATGAGAGGGGGAAAATTTAAAAGGAACCTAAGGAGCAACTTTTTCATACAGAGGGTGGTGCATGAATGGAATGAGGAAGTGGTGGAGGCTGGTATAATTTCAACATTTAAAAAGCATCTGGATGGGTATATGAATATGAAGGGTTTAGACGGATTAGAGGTTTGGAGGGTTTAGGGTTTAGAGCATTATGGACCAAATGCTGGCAAATAGGACTAGATTTATTTAGGACAGCTGGTTGACATGGACAAGTTAGACTGAAGGGTCTGTATCCATGCTGTATATCTCTACGCATCTATGAACTTGCACATCCTAACATTTCATACAGATCCATAGTTGTTATCTCTATTGTAACTCATTATTATTATCACTATTACAGCAAGAAATAAAGAAGACAAATCATATTTTGGCATTTATTTCTGAAGGAATCAAGTCTAAAAGTAGGAAAGTGTATCTGCAACTGTACAAGGCATTAGTGAGACCATAGTGCGGTGGCTCAGTGGTTAGCACTGCTGCCTCACAGCACCAGGGTCCCAGGTTCGATTCCAACCTTGTCTGTGTGGAGTTTGCATATTGTCCCTGTGTCTGTATGGGTTTCCTCCGGGTGCTCTGGTTTCCTCCCACAGTCCGAAGATGTGCAGGTCAGGTGAATTGGCCATGCCAAATTGCCCATAGTGTTAGGTGCATTAGTCAAGGGAGATGGGTCTGGGTGGGTTACTCTTCAGAGGGCCGGGGTTGGGCCGAAAGGCCTGTTTCCACACAGTAGGGAATCTAATCTAATCGTACTGTATGCATTTCTGTTCCTCTTATTTCAGGAGGAAATTGTTACATTGGAGGCAGTTTTGAAGAGGTTCACTGGAATGATCTCAGAGGGAAGAGGTTTGTCTGATGAACAGAGATTGAGCAGTTTCAGCCTACAGATTCTGGAATTTAGATGACTAAGAGGAGATCGAATGGAGGTATATATGATGCGAAAGAAGATTGAATTAGAGGATATGCTTCCTCTTCTGGGACAATCTGGAATGAGAAGTCATAATTTTAGGATAATGAGTAGCAGGTTTAAAACAGAGATGAGGAACGATTATTATTCTCAGTGGTGTGAATCTGTGGAATTCCCAATCCAACAATATAGTGGAATGCTAGGTTATTGAGTAAATTTAAGGAGGCGATAGATTTTTAATCAGAGAAAGGAGGTGAAAGGTGATGGGAGGAGGCAGAAAAAGTGGAATTGAGACTGACGTGAGATCAGTCATGACCTTATTGAATAGCAGAGCAGGCTCAAGGTACAAAATCCTGTTCTTAGCTTATGATGTCCTTATGTTCTTATTGTCTTCCAGATAATAGGAGGTTTAGCTTTTTGTCTTTTGCATTTGCCCAGTAGCTCTGCTTCTCGTAACTTATTTACCATATTCTTTCATGGTTTTGCATATCTTTTCCTCGTGATTATCTTTTCACAAACCCTGCAGTTTGAATACATGTAAAATATTTCCTCTGTCGGTAAACTCACGGTCACGAATTCTTGCATAGCTTGATCTCTGTTTGGTATGAATTCTTTTGTTGCTGTTTCAGTACATGGCCCTGCTTCTTCTTGACTTGATTGCATTTTCATCTGCTTAATTAGGGTACAATATATTCCAGTAATGTTTACAACCTGTGATATCACAACTTTCTTCTACTTAATCATGGCTTTTTGTGTATCGGGGTGTTTCGAATTCTGAATTACTTGATTTATCAGCCATTTATTTTTAATTTATATTTGCTGATTCAATTTTTTGATCTCATTTAGTAATGGTTCACAGGTTCACCAGGTTCTTGTCTAAAGCTCTGAAATTCACACCATCAGATTTGATAGAGAAAATGAATAAAGAACTGCAGATGCTGAAAATCAGAAACACACAAAAATAGCTGGAAAAACTCAGCAGAGAGAAGGCTTTCCACAGATGCTGCCAGACCTGATGACATTTTCTAGCAATTTCTGTTTGTTTAAATAGATTTAATAGCTTGATTTTGGCTCAAGATGTGAGATAATTTTTCAACAATTCTGTCTATATGTACTCTGTCATCCTCATTCCTCTCCCAGCTGTTAAACAATTTTAAATCTGTCTCTGCTGTCCCTAAAAGGATGGAATGAAAGGATGCAAAATGTCCATCTGCACTTTCATTTGAACTTCTCAAAAATGTCATGATACAATTAGTTTCCCTTTTTATCCTGAGGTGATGCTGCATATTCACTGCTGTGGTGGTGGCCATTTTGATTTCATACAATTCAATTTGTTGTACTCGCTCTGTAATATTAATAGTCAGTTGGCTGGAGGGCTGCTTTACAACGTAGAGCGATGTCAGCAATGTGGGTTCAATTCCTGCACCAGCTGAGGTTACCAAGAAGGTCACTACTTCTAAATCTCCCACCTCACCTGAGCTGCGGTGACTGTCAGGTTAAACCATCACCAGTTTTATATCTCTAATGAGAGAGCAGCCTATGGTCTGGTAAGATTATGGCGAACTGACATTTACAAATTGGTGTTAATGTTTCTTAATCTAATTCTTTGTTTATAAAGCTTGAGTTTTATTGGATATCTGCTGCCATTATGTTCCACCCTGTGGTTCTTGGAAATAAGCACACTTCTGGGCAAAATGCTGACATCTAATGTACCACTCAAATTGGCATCGCAGCCCACTACATTTTGCGTTATTACACAGAGAGAAGAACAGTTGTGACATCCTATTTATACACGCATAACAATACAGCTCCTAAAATATTTTGATAAACATAAGCATTAACAGGAAGGCACGCTTCCACATCCAGCTTATTTGATGGGGTGAATCTAATGCTGGTAAAATGCAATAACATGGTAAAATAACTAGCAATAGGCAAATTAATTGATTTTATTGGCTGCCTGCCTCCAATTGATGAGCAACAAGCCATTGCCATTCCCACCACAGGGAATATCTTCCCCACCTCCAAAGGAGAGTTAATTTCTCTTTTATTGATGAGAGACAGTTATATCATGCTGATCCAATAGAAGCCTCTTGATAACTAAAGATCTGAGAAATAAGTAGAAATATTTCCTACAGAGACTTCATGGCAGTTAGTTAACGGCCTCAGGCTTCCAAAAGCTGGCTCTTTATCTTGCCAATATGTAAAACAGGTAGACTGTATAATTTCAGTTCCCTGCAGGTCTTATTTTATGGAACATCCTAAAGGAAGTAAAGCCAACATTAATTAGCTCACTTTTTTAAAATTCACTCATGAGATGTGGGCTAGCATTTATTGCCCGTCACCTGTGGATAAGCTGACTATTACTTTACGGGGTGGCATTTCCACCAGGTAGTTTCACAACTGCTGGCTGCATTGGATGAGGAGAGTGAGAAATAAATGAGGCTATGAATTCTGCCTGGTCCTGTTTGAAAATGTGCTCCTTGCATATTTCATTTGGCTTTACAGACCCACCCCGCAGCAAAACTCAGTAAATGAGCTGGGACATTCCTTCCACCATAAGGTCAGAAGTGGGGATGTTTGCCAACGATTGCACAATATTCAGGATCTTTCGCAACTCCTCAGACACTGAAGAAGTCCATGTCCAAATGCTAAACCATCTGGACAACATCCAGGCTTGGGCTGACAAGTGGCAAGTTACATTTGCTCCACACAAATGCTGGGTCATGGCCATCTCCAAGAAGGTGTCACAGTGGGGAATCACAGGCGAGATCACAGCAAAGCTGGTCTGAAGACTGTGATCATTGTATTGTTAATGCTAAGGAACATGAAGGTACATGAAGAACATTGATTGATTAAGTACCTTGGGCAAAATAAAGGAAGACTTGTAAGTTGCAATACCCTTTCAAAAGATTGATCATTAGTTTATTCAGTTGATTTGTTTAGGAAAAGAAGAAAGAGGGACTTGGGGGACTTTTCTTGTTCATGAGAGAGGAGGCAAACATATATAATGTGGCATTCTGCTAATAAATGTAGCAGTAACTAAAAAAATTGCATCTGGCTTCCTACCTCACTGTCAGATTTCAGAATTATTTAAAATGGTAGCAAAGGATGGTCTCCTAAAGGTGAAGATTGGAAGCTAAGAAAAGAAAAATCAGACAGAACCTTATAATCTTGAGTTACTTTTATGAAGAATGGCTGAAAGTCACATAAGCTAAGTTGTTAGGTTTAGATCCACCCACCAAACTACTCTGAATCTGAACTCAATGGGAAAATGAAGTAGATATGTGCACATCCTTAGCAAACAGAAAACAAGGTACTACTTTGGCACTGTTACTTCTTAACAACAGTAAAATCAGAAGCAAAATACTTTGGGAATTAGATGTCCATCAGTTGAACATTGATGAAGACTTAAGTATTCTCTTAAAACTCATGGATGAAATTTACAGAAAAGTTGATCTGTTAGATATCTACAAGGCATAGTCAGACTTTGATAGATTTTGCACAGAGAAATATAATATGAACTTTAACAGACTGTGGAAAAGATTGCTTAAGTTCAATTTAGAGATTATTTTCTCAGTGCCCCCATTTGAATTATTGAATTATGCTCATGTGTTGCATGTAGATTCATAGAGTCATAGAGCATAGAAGAGGCCCTTTTGACCTATTACATCTGTACTGACATGTCGACCACTAAAGGTGAGTTAATCCCAATTTCCTGCACTTGTCCTATATGCTTGAACGTTATGTGGTTAGGCTTTTGGTCTTAATTAGTGTTTTGTTCTTTTACAAAAAGACACCTTTTTGAATCAAGTGTCTACTACTTTAAAAATATAATGGGGAAGCTGTCATTTCCAGCATACTTAGTGATGCAACAAGACATTTTGTGATGTCACAAAAGATGGAGGGCTCAATATTCGCAGCATTTCAAGACACTTCATTTACAAGGTGCAGGCATCAGTACAATATCTGGAAAGAATAAGCATGAAGCTATTTTTAGCTGATCTGACAGACAATAGGCAAATAAGCCCCAGAAATGCCTGGGGAATAGCTAGCAGGTGCTACAGATGTGACTCCAAGTATCATTATACAATGAATGACCAAAAGCATAGCAGCAGAGATTTTAAAGTGATCCCTAACACTTAGAAGTTGAAGATGATGATAATAATCAGTTTGAGAGGTAGGAATGGTCACAAGAGGGTTTAGTCAGGTAATGAGTGCATTACCCAGATTCATTCAATTGTGCCATATTAGGTAATGATTGCATCTCCACAGTCTGTGGAGTAGACTGATGAAAATCTTATTTGGATTCACTCAATAGTAAGGATCAAAGCAAGGTTAGGGAGCATGAAAGTTCTATTCATTTCAAGTTCAAAGATGACAACTCACCGAAGTCACTGAAAAGAGTGGTGTTTCCAGGCAAAAAGCTGGAGTAAGACACTTTATTGCTACAAATGTAGCTTCTTTGGCGCTGAGCAGGCTTTCCATGCAAAAGACACAAAGGAAACATTGAATATGATTTGCAGAGGAATAATGATAGTGTCACAGACCTAATAATCCATAGAACCTGGCTAATGCTCTTGGGAACTGGAAACGAAATGTTAACTCTAATTTCTCTCCACTGATATGTAGAGAAGAGGTGTTGGAAATTCTGGCAAGGGTGAAAATAGATAAGTCCCCTGGGCCTGATGGCATTTATCCTAGGATTCTCTGGGAAGCAAGGGAGGAGATTGCAGAGCCATTGGCCTTGATTTTTGTGTCCTCTTTGTCTACAGGAGTAGTGCCAGAGGACTGGAGGCTAGCAAATGTGGTTCCCTTGTTCAAGAAGGGGAGTAGGGATAATCCTAGTAACTATAGGCCAGTGAGTCTCACTTCTGTTGTGGGCAAAGTCTTAGAGAGAATTGTAAGGGATAGGATTTATGCACATCTGGATAAGAATAATGTGATCAAGGATAGTCAGCATGGTTTTGTGAAGGGCAGGTCGTGCCTCACAAACCTTATTGAATTCTTTGAGAAGGTGACTAAGGAGGTAGATGAGGGGAAAGCGGTAGATGTGGTATATATGGGATTTTAGTAAGACGTTTGATAAGGTCCCCCATGGTAGGCTACTGCAGAAAATACAGAGATATGGCATTGAGGGTGAGTTGGAGGTTTGGATTAGGAATTGGCTGGCTGGAAGAAGACAGAGGGTAGTAGTTGATGGCAAAGGTTCATCTTGGAGTGCCGTCACTAGCGGTGTTCCGCAAGGATCTGTTTTGGGACCATTGCTGTTTGTCATTTTTATAAATGACCTGGAGGTTAGAAGGTTGGGTGAGCAAGTTTGCGGATGATACGAAAGTCGGAGGAGTTGTAGACAGTGAGGAAGGATGTGGCAGATTACAGCGGGATATAGAGAAGCTGCAGAGCTGGGCAGAAAGGTGGCAAATGGAGTTCAATGTAGCTAAGTGTGAGGTGATTCACTTTGGTAAGAGGAACAAAAAGATGGGGTACTGGGCTAATGGTCGGATACTTGGTAGTGTGGAAGAGCAGAGGGATCTTGGTGTCCATGTACACAGATCTCTGAAAGTTGCCACCCAGGTAAATAGTGCAGTGAAGAAGGCATATGGCGTACTGGCTTTTATTGGTAGAGGAATTGAGTTCCGGAGTCCTGAGGTCATGCTGCAGTTGTATAAGACTCTGGTGCGGCCGCATCTGGAATATTGTGTGCAGTTTTGGTCGCCATACTATAGGAAGGATGTGGAGGCACTGGAACGGGTGCAGAGGAAGTTTACCAGGATGTTGCCTGGTATGGTAGGAAGATCCTATGAGGAAAGGCTGAGGCACTTGGGGTTGTTTTCATTGGAGAAAAGAAGGTTTAGGGGTGACTTGATAGAGGTGTACAAGATGATTAGGGGGTTAGATAGGGTTGACAGTGAGAACCTTTTTCCACGTATGGAGTCAGCTATTACAAGGGAGCATAGCTTTAAATTAAGGGGGGGTAGATATAGGACTGATGTTAGGGGTAGGTTCTTCACTCAGTGAGTCGTAAGTTCATGGAATGCCTTGCCAGTAGCAGTGGTGGACTCTCCCTCTTTATGGGTATTTAAGCGGGCATTGGATAGGTATATGGAGGATAGTGGGTTAGTGTAGGTTAGGTGGGCTTTGATCGGCGCAACATCGAGGGCCGAAGGGCCTGTACTGCGCTGTATTCTTCTATGTTCTATGTTCTATGATGCTGCCAGATCTGCTGAGATTTTCCAGCAATTTATGTCTTTGTTTCAGATTTCCAACATCCGCAGTTCTTTTTGCTTTTTTTTATCTAATGGTCTTTGGACATGGGGTTGAATTCCATCCTAGCAGAAGGTGAAGTTTGAAATCAAATAAAATCTGAAATTAAAAGCTGGATTATTGGTGACCATATAAATGTTGTCAAGCATGATAAAAAATGAACTCATTTGCTTCACTAATACCCTTTGGAGAAGGAAATCTGTCATTGCACCTGGCCTAGCCTATGTGCAGCTTCAGATCCACAGCAGTGTGGTTGACTCTTGTTTCCCACTGAGTAGTCCTATCAATCCACTCAGTTCAAGTGCAAAGAGAGAGCAATAATGAATGCTGGCCCAGCCAGCAACAACTACATTCTGTGAATGAATAAAAAAAAATTGAGATTGATTACACAAGTTCAGAATCTGAGGAATTACTAGCAGGCAATGAAGCACCTTATACCTCACATACTCATATAGAATCAAAGAATCCCTACAATATGAAAAGAGGCTATTCAGCACATGTGAGTCTGCACTGACCCTCCAAATAGCTTTCCACCAGACTCAAACACTTACCCTATCCCTACATTTTTACTATGGCTAATCTACCTAGCCTGCATATCCCTGGACATTATGAGGCAATTTAGCATGGCCAATCCACCTAACATGCACATCTTTGGACTGTAGGAAGAAACCAGAGCACCCAGCGGAAACCCATGCAGGTGCAGGGTGGCTGTGCAAACTCCACACAGATAGTTGCCTGAGGCTGGAATCAAACCCAGAGTCCTGGTGCTCTGAGGCAGCAGTGCTAACCACTGAACCACATCGATTTGACAGTTATGTGGAACAAAATACACTTCATAAGGGGCTGGATAATGTAGGCAGTATAATGCAAAGGACAGGACTCTTATACCCAAATGACAACTACCCAGATCCAGGATACTCAGAGATCTACAATCACAAAGGGTCCAGTGTCTATGAAAGTAGGCATACTCAACTGAAGGTAGGTCCAGCAATGTCCTACTGGTATCACAAAGCAAAACTCTCAGCAATCTACATGATATATGTTGTTGATTTTCTATTGAAATTTGAGCAAAGTGCTATAAATAAGATTGAAGGAGAATTATAGAATGGTTATGACAACAGAAGGAAACTATCGTTTCTGCATTGGCTGTCTGAAGAAATAATTCACTTCATGCTACTCCCTTGCTTTTTCCCTGTCTTCTTACAAATGTTTCCTTTTAAGGTAATGATTTAATTCCCATAAGACCATAAGGTGTAGGAGCAGATGCAGGCTATTCAGCCCATCAAGTCTGTTCCACCATTCACTGAGATCATGGCTGATCTGATAATCCTCGATTCCACTTTCCTGCCATTTGCTCATAACTCTTGATATCGATCCTGATTAAAAATCTGTCAATGGCATCCTCAAATATACATAACAATCCAACCTCATCAACCAGAAGTAGAGGGCATAGGTTTAGGGTGAGAGGGGAACGATCTAAAAGGAACCTATGGGGCAACTTTTTCACGCAGAGGGTGGTACGTGTATGGAATGAGCTGCCAAAGGAAGTGGTGGAGGCTGGTACAATTACAGCATTTAAAAGGCATCTGGATGGGTATATGAATAGGAATTGTTTGGAGAGATATGGGCTGGGTGCTAGCAGGTGGGACTAGATTGGGTTGACTTATCTGGTCGGCTTGGACCAGTTGGTCCAAAGAGTCTGTGTCCGTGCTGTACATATCTATGACTCTATAACCCAGTGGAGCAGAAAATTCCACAAATACACTAACATCTGAGAGAAGAATTTCCTCCTCATCTTTCTCTTAAAAGTTTATTCTGAGATTATGCCTTCTGGTCTGAGATTCTCCCATAAGGCACAACAACCTCTTCAAACATGCCCTGTCAAAACCTCCTAAGAAACTTAAGATAAACAGAAATTATTGGAGAAACTCAGCATGTCCAACAGCATCAGGATAGAGAAAGCAGAGTCAATGTTTCAAGGCCAGTGACCTTCTTCAGCCTAACTCATTTTGTGCATACCTTGTTCACAGCACCTCTGTCTTGCCTTACCTTTATGGCAACTTGCTGCTTCATTCAGAACTTACAGGCTGACCATAGTTCTGTCTTCACTTCAGAATCAAAGAAGAATCATGCAGACTCAAAATATTAACTCCGTTTCTCTCTCCACAGATACTGCCAGACATTCTGAATTTCTCCAATTTTTTTTGTTTTTGTTTCAGATTTCCAGCATCCACAATATTTTAGTTTTATAGGTTGTGTAGTCACTTAGCTTGAATTGCATGACTTCTTGGATTATGCTGTTTTGACTCAGCACTAAACAAAAATTAGTTTCTGATTGGACAAAATCCAATTACCTCAATGTCAGAACCCATGTTCTCTCATAATAGTAATAAAATATTCTAAGCATTCATTGCAATGTGGACAGATAATGTGGATCAAATTTTACCCAATAATGTAACAAACCAAGGAGCTTAAAATGACAACAGTTGACCATCTATAAATGAACAAATACCATTAAACCATCAAAGCAGTCCAACAATTCTCTTTTTCCCAAACAACAGTACAAAATCAAACCATTTTCCCTCTATGGTATTTTTTGTACCCCCAGATACAGTTGCCATAATGGTCTATATGGGTGAGATTATCAGATTACTGAATCAGTTTGGGTCATTTTAAAACATTTAACATCTATAAGTTTCTAAGGTATAGGCCATTAGTAATAATTTGAAAATTAGTAAGGTTAATCTACATAGGATCCCGTGGATGGTAAATTGAGACTATCATGAACCACAAAGGTGTATCTGCTTTCATAGAAACTCTACAGTGTGGAAACATGCCATTTGGCCCAACAAGTACACAGTGACTTTCTGAAGAGTAACCCACCCAGACCCATTCCCTCTACTCTGTTGCTCTAGATTTATCCCTGACTAATGCACCTACGCTACACATCTCTGAACACTATGGGCAATTTAGCATCACCTAACCTGTTCATCTTTGAATTGTGGGAGGAAACGGGAGCACCCAGAGAAAATCCATGCAGACACAAGGAGAATGTTCAAACTCCACAAAGACAGTCGCCCAAGGGTGGCATCGAATGCGAATCCCTGGCACTGTGAGGCAGCAGTGCTAACCACTGAGCCACCAGGGCTTGTTTATATGTAGTACTTTCTAGTCCTCTAATTGTTATTGTAATACAATGCAAATATAGTCCTGATGTCACTTCCATGAAAAAAAATAGAGATTTAGGAATAACATTTGGGAAATTATTCAATTTGTTAGAAATTAGATTTTGACATTTGAATTTTATATTTTAGCACATGAAACCTGAATCTAATCATTCAATCTATAAATACAAGTATCAACATTCAAACACCTTGTGTTTAATAAATCTTTAAAATAATGCACAGAAATTGATTTTTTATTGGCATTGTTAAATTAACTGTACATTGTGCGTCCACCATGGTTACCAAGATATACATGTAACAAAGTCAGCTTGTTCCACCAACTTATCAAAGAGACATTGTCACTCATTGTCCATTGTCTGCTTTTAGCACCACAACATGAACGATGTCATTTGCAACACATTAATGTGGTTTGAGTGGTAACAAGAAAAGACCAAAAAGCAAAAGTATAAAAATAATCTATAATAATTCTTTAAAAAAACACAACGCTTTCCCAACAGAAAGTATCGGCCTTCCAAATAATCAGGGTTGTGCATCCTACTTTGAATATTTGGAGCAAGGCTTTTCAGAAACTTTTCATCCTAAATAGCACAGAAGCAGTGAGGGCTCTTAAAATGGCAAAAAATATGATTGAAAGAAATCAAATGTCCAATAGCTTTTTTATATATTCCCTGTCAATAGGAGCAAAATCTTAGGTAAATTTAAAGAACAATAACAGGAAATAAACATGAGAAAAAGTTACAAATCGTTGAGCAATACTAATAGTTTTTAATAATTTGAATTGTAACATGGTCCTTATTAAACATTTAGAGCTATACATAGAAATACTTACACATGAGTGACATTGTAGGATTAATTATTGGGAATAAAATAGTTATCCTGATTTAATAACTAACAATACAGGATTGAGAGCTCTGTGACCTACTCCTGCTTCTTTTGCTCTAAGCAATCAGTACATAGCAGATAGAAATGTTACACTCTGCACTGTCCAGAAGTTTTCCTCTTCTCTTGTGTCAAAATTCAATAATAGCCTCTTAACCAAGTCAGGTGACAGATTTAGACATCAGACAGGGACAGCTATACCGTAGATTAGAAGAGCTAAACACGGCGATAATCACAGTCATCACACAATTCGGCTGTAAGAATTCAGCTATTTGACTTAAACTATCTTAATTTCAGCACTCGGGCTTTGAAGTTAAAAGAAAATACTTCATCTTTGTTAAATTGAATTGTAAGTACACACAACGCAGTAATATTAATGAAAATTAGATGATTATTACAAATGCCTTGTGCTGGCCACCACGGAAATACACTTAGTTAAATTGTCATAATGTTTTCTATATCAATATATTGCTCCAGTATTCCCTTGACAGTGCTGACTCATGTTAGGGTGTAGCAACCTGTTTGCACCTAAGATCACTGCACCAGAAACAGCAATATAGATTGATTTAGTCTTCTTTATAACCTAGGATACTCCAGTAAACTTTAGTCCCTTTGTTGTTACCTTAACAAAGCTTATCTATCACAACCCATATTATGTCATGAACCTAGGATCTTCCGACACTATACAATTCAGTACTAGCTCATATGATGCACTTACTCAACCAGCAGGTAGGCCCTAAAATTATTTCTCTACTTACCAATGGTAGTTTACTGCCAGGAATACTGGGAAAGTCATGGTGTTCAACATGGTATCCAACATTGAAGGTTATCCAGTTGAGAGGACCATAATACGAGTAGGTTTCATGCCCCTTCAGAAACATGTAATGCTCGGCAATGAAATGTCCAGAGATTGGATGGATACCCATACATAGAAGTGAGCCTGCCACCAAGTATACTATTGGTTTCAAGCCCCACAGGTAGTAGATGAGAAAATCATATGCAAATTGCACCACAGCATTCAACACCTCTAACCTTGTAATGGGTTTAGGGTTAACATAAAGGGGCCTGAGCGCATAAAAAAGGGGTTGGAGAATAAGCCAAATCGTTTTGCGAAATGGAGTGCAGAAGAACCATCCTTCCATTTCTGTTGGGATGTCTACATCTAAGCCATCACCTCCCAGGTATCGATGGTGATCTATGTGGTATTTCTTGAATGATGCAGAATACGGCATTCCAATTGGTAGATTAGCAAACATTGCAAACAATCGGTTCCATTTTGCCAGCTTATTGCCAAATGCAACATTATGAGAGATATCGTGAATGGCCAGAGTCAGTGAGTGGTTGACAGCACCTCCAAAGGCATAAGCCCAGAATATAATCCATTTCCAAGACAAATCTTTCACAAAGAAGCATGCAATGGTCTGTGTAAGGACCATTCCAAACACAATCCATTTTAGATTAGGATCGGGTCCCATCAGTGATTTGATCTCTGGATACTTAGCTGCAGAACAAAACAAAATACAATATAACAAATATTATTGACTACAATTCTAACACATGTAGTGATCAAACATTAAAATATTTTGTAAAATATAGTATATCATAACACCAGCAATGTTTATTTATTATAGTGTCTTCCAAGGTGCTTCACAGAAACAGTATTTAGAGCCACAAATGCAGAAATTAGAATAGGTGACCAAAAGGTGTAGTTTTTAAGCAATCTCATAAAGGAGAATATAGAGATAGAGAAGCACAATGGTTGGGTATAATGTCAGCACAGCTCAGTGCTATTAATGCTAATTGTATTGTTTTGAAGATATATACACAATTTGAGTGTTGCACCCTCTTTGCCATCCTGGACATGAAGGCTTTATTGAGTTGTGAGTTTTGCTGGTGAGAGTCAATTGGCTATTTAATTACAAGTGGCTTCAAATTTTAACCAACATTCTGAGGCTTAAATGGGCAAAAGGTCCGGCTGGTACCTCTGAATTAGAAGGTGTAGAGTTTGAACCCATATAATCCAGCAATTGCAGACTGGAACTCCAACTCTGAATTCTGAATTGGGCTTCCAGTGAGTTATTTAGATTCAGTGATGTTTGTGGTTTTCCTTATCATATGGCTTATGAGAGCTCATAAAATCTAAGACTAACTAGAAGTTGGCATAAATATCACAGAGTTGTAAAGCTGAACAAGAAACGTTTTGTGAGTTACCTTAGTTCAGGATGAGAAGACTTAACTCCCACACCCTTACAGTCTCCTACCCAAAGATAATAGGGACAATCTAAGAGACAGTAGGTGGGAGCAACCCATCAGTTGACAATCATAAATAAATTGTTCCCATCAAATGAAGTGAGCGCGATCTTCAGGCAATTGGAAAAGGGATGGAGGAAAAACTTGGGGAAGTGGAGGCTCAAGATTTCAAAGGAAGATTGAACATAGGAACAGGAGTTGGCCATTCAGCTCATCGAGCCTCCTGCAATATTTCCATATGCTTTGATGTCATTAGCCTCCAGAAAGGTATTGATTTCTATTTTGGACATGCTCATTGGTTGAGCTCCCACAACCCTCTGTGGTAGAGAATTCCAAAGATTCCCCACTCTCTGAGCAAATAAATTTCTCCTCATCTCAGCTTTAAGTGGCCTACCCCTTATCCGAAGGTTGTCACCCTGTTCTTGTGTTGAGACTGTTCATCTTCTCCTGAAGTCTCCCTGCACCTTCCTCATAACTTACATTCTCAACTGGTTTTCTGTCATCAGTAAACATTAAACAATTACAACTGATCCCCATATCAAAATTATTTTAAAATATTTCTAGCTCGCAGGAGTTTGAGCTGCTTTTTTGGGGGGCAGCACGGTGGCTCAATAGTTAGCACAGCTGCCTCAAACTGCTAGGGACCCAGGTTCGATTCCAGCCTTGGGCAACTGTCTGTAAGGAGTTTGCACATACTCTCCGTGTCTGTGTGAGTTTCCTCCAGGTGCTCCAGTTTCCTCCCATATTCCAAAGATGTGCAGGTCAGGTGAATTGGCTATGCTAAAGTGCCCCTAGTGTTAGGTGCATTAGTCAGAGGGAAATGGGTCTGGGTGGGTTACTCTTTGGAGGATTGGTGTGGACTTGTTGGGCTGAAGGGCCTGTTTCCACACTATAGGGGAATCTAATCTAATTGTGAATAGCCATGGAGCTAGCACTGATCTACCCCTAGTTACAGCCTGTCTGAGAAATATCTGTTTGTTCCTACACATGCTTTCTTACTTGTCAACTAACTCTCAATCTATGTCAGCATATTTTTTACCAATTCCATGCATTCTAGTTTTATTTACTAACTTCTTGTGTTGAACCTCATCAAAAACTCCTGAAAATCCAAACGCACATTGCTAGTTCTCCATTAACAATGCTACAAATAATATCCTCAACAAACGTCAACAAGTTGTCAAATGTGATTTCCTTTTCATAAATCCATTTACATTCTTCTCAATTTTATTATTTGTTTCTAAATGCCTAGCTATCACATCCTTTTTAATAGATTTAAATATTTTCCATAACTACTGACATCAAAGCTGGAAAACAGCTTTGTAGTTCTCCATTCTCCCACTTCCTTTTGAAACAGTGGGCTTATGTTTGTTATTTTCCAGTCTGCAGGAACTGTTCCAGAAGTAACAGAATTTTGAATGATAACCACCAATGCATTTCAAATCTTTATCGCCGCCTCCTTCAGTGTTCTCAAATCATCTGATTGCTCAGCTTTCAATCCAGTTAATTTTTCAATGACTGTTTCTTGATTTTTTTTGCTGCTTAGTTTTAAATACCCATTGATTACTTAGCATCTCTGGAAGATGTTCTGTATCTTCTTCAGTGAAAGTAATACAAAATAACTGTGTATTTTATCTGTCATTTCCCTGTTCTCCAATAGAAATTCTCTCATCTCCTTTGTAATAGGACCACATGTGTCTTAATCCTGTCCATTTCACATACTTAAGGAAGCTTTTATAGTCTGCATTTATGTTTCTCACTAATTTATTTTCCATTTTTTCATCAAATCTTTACACCTCCTTTGCTGCAATGTAAATTACTGCCAATCCTTAGATTCATAATGGCTTCCTTGCAAACAATGCCCATTATCTAATGCAATTTTTAACTTATCATGTTCGCCATTGTTGATTCACCTTTCACTTTGGGTGTTTGAGCCTTAGAGCAATATATTTGTCATTTAGTAATGAAATTCCGACAGTGTATAAGCAGGTGATTCAGTCCATTGAGTCTACACTGACTGTCCAAAGTGCATCCCACCCAGATTCCGTCCGCCCCCCAACATCCCTGCAACTCTGTATTTCCCATGGTTAACCCACTTAATCTACACTATCCTGTACAGTATGGGCAATTTAGCATGGCTAATCCACCTAACCTGCACATCTTTGGATTGTCGGAGGAAGCCAGAGCACCTGGAGGAAGCCCACACAATCATGGAGAGAACACAACAGTTGCCCAAGACTGAAAATTGAACATAGGTCTCTAGCACTGTGAGGCAGCAGTGTTCACCACTGATCCACTATGCTGCCCGGTAGGTATCTGCTGTAGATCATGGGGTATTGTCATAATATACAACCATTTCCTCTCTAATAGCAAATATTTTAGGGTATTTTCCCAATTCACCATAGCTAACTTGCTCTTCATAGCTTCCTTTCCTCATATTTAAGACCCCTTGTTTCAGAATGAACTACATTGAATTTATACCAATGTGAAATTTCGGTATATTATCGTCACTGTTTTCCAAAGGCTCCTTTATAGAAAGTTATTTAACACTAACTCTAAACGGCATGATCTCTAGTTGACTCCTCAATGTGCTACTCCAGAAATCCATCTTATACCAATTCTGGGAATTTATCTTTGACAGTATTAGTACTGATTTGGTTTACCCAGTCAAAATGTATATTGAGGTCAGCTATCATTATTGTACTGTCCATGATGCATGCATCTATAATTTCCTGATTTATGCATGCTCTAGATTACCACTATTGTTTGGTGGCCTAAAGCCAGCTTATAACAACATTTCCTGCCCCCTGCTGTTTTTTTTAGCTCCATCTAAATTGTCTCTACATGTTAATCTTTCAGTCTAAGATCCCCGTGCCCGCCCCCCCACCCCCAAAAACTCACAAAATGTACTCATTTTGTCTCTCATTATTGTTTCCTTGCTGACCCAGAAGGAACCTAAGGATTTGTTTTTAAAAAGTGCTTGCCTGCCATTTGTCTGGGTGTTGATTGTTGCCTACTGCTGCCAGCATGTTTGTTATCATATCAGTCTTTCAATCCCCAGAATGAAATTTGTTGTCAAGTATTCTAACTATTGATTCTGCTTTACACTGAAAGAAAGAAGCAGTGGGTGGGAACACACCAACTGCACCCCCACTCCAGGATAAAATCCAGGCATCAATGTATGCTATAATGACACTCATGAGCACAACCCTTTAGTTAAATTACTTTGCAATGGTGCCAAAAGTGAGTGAGAGCAACATTCTCCCACTCCAGTCCCCACCCAAATGTCAACACACAATATCTATCAAAAAAGGTGATATGGAAATTCCAACAAACTACCGCATTTGTGTTGTGTCAGCTAAAGACTTATGATTTTGCGTGCACTCAATTCCTGTTTTCTTAAACAGTTCCCAAAACTAGTGCACAATGTGATTATTAAAATTCTAATCTCATAAGCCATCATGAATTTGCAACACTAAACACACAAATGGTTACAAGCTTTACTTCTTCTTCACAGATACACCTTCACCGTCTTTGCTGAAGGTATATCTGTGGAGAGGAAGGAAACAAATGAATAGTGATGAAATTTCACAATCTGAAAAGTACAGACATCTACTTCTTTCTCAGTGAAGTGCAGCTGTGTTGTGAAGTTTTGAACCAATCAATTAGAGAATATCTGATACATTATTAAGTATTTTTATATAGGTGAATACTTAACCTTAACTATTAGCTATTATTTTTGGTTCTGTAATGGTATAAGTTGATATATACTTAGCTACCCTTAAACAAATTTGAAGAGGAAAGTAGTTTGAATTTCAATGCTCTTTTGCACCAAAAATGTGACTAGTGATTGGTTGGGGAGGGGATAGAAGGAGCAGGAATTGCATCTTCTTTTAGAAATATTTAACTGTACTAAATCTTTCAGTTTTCTCACTGAAATTAACATATTTAGGAATGGTTGCAAATACATAGCACCTTTCATTACCTAAACACATTTGAGAGTGCTTGTGAAACATACTGAATGTTGTCATGTAAGAGATTCTGCAGCCAATTTGCACACAAGGCCCCAGATAGATCAACATAATAATGGCTGGATTATCTGTTTGAGGAACATTGATGAAGGGATAAGTATCGTGGAGGACACCAGAGAGACCTTCCTGCTCTTCATTAAAGTGCTACCGTGAGATCCTTTACAAACATTGAAGAAAGCTCATGGATTTTTGGTCTAACATCTTGCCAGATGGAAAGCTCTTCACAAGGTGAGTCTAGATTAGAGTGGTGCTGGAAAAGCACAGCCGGTCAGACAGCATCTGAGGAGCAGGAAAATTGACGTTTTGGGCAAAAGCCCTTCATCAGGACTCAGGGCAGAGGAGATGACCTGGGAGTTGCAGTGAGAGAAACACTCACTGAGATTCTTGTGGAGAGAGGAGGAGAACTTCTTCAAGGTAGGCATATTTGCTAGAGGATTCGCAGTAAGATTCACAAGGTAACTGTTCACCTAGATAAATCTTTGGAGTAGAACTTGAACCAGTGCATTCTCTCTCAGAGAAACAAATGTCACCATTGAGGCTCAACATGCCTTCCAAGCATCCCTAATCTTAAGAAAATGGAACTGAATTGATTCCAACAGGGATTTCTGACAGGAATGAGAATAGTCATGGGAGATAGCAGTTCAGAAAATATTTGGAAGGAACAAACAGAGTAAGGACCTTTTTTTAGGAAATTGCTGGTACCCAAACAAATGGAACTTTTAATATTAGCAACTGGTGTGGAAGTCACAATGGAATACAAAGGAAAAAAAAGAGTTTTGTGGAGGAAATAAATTAGGAAAATCATGGGTGAAGATAGCAGTGGAACTGCAGAGTGATGGAGATTGAAATTAGAATGTATGTGGGACTGGGAAGAGTTCGTCCCTGAACTGTCCCCAATGCTTGGTATTCTCTCCTCATCCCATTGATAGTACTGGAGCTAGCATTGAATATATGGTCTGTGCAGAGATTTGACCATAGCTTCCTTTTGTTAAAAATGAACTGATTTTGCTATAAAATTAAGCATTCTATTTGCCGTGGTTGTTGCTCTGAAGAGATTGGACATGTTGAGAGTTTAGTCACACTTGGGTCTTATTCAGTTTTTTCATTAGCTAAATTCATAAATTCATGTCCACCAATTTTCTCTTCCATAAGCAATACATTACAGCTTTTGACATATAATTTCCTCTGCTTTTGCCCTTTCTACTCACGCACTTTCTGAACTCATTATGTATTTTATTTAAACTCAATTGTCCCTCCCAGTTTGGAGTCATCTAAAAAATGTACATTGATTGTCTGAAATGATGACGTAAATTATAAATTGTAATTATAAACTTCCTGGCATAAACATCAGAACTCTAAATTATTAGTCACAAAATAACAGTGACTTGCATTTAGAGTCATAGAGATGTACAGTATGGAAACAGACCCTTCGGTCCAACTCATCATTGCCGACCAGATATCCCAACCCAATCTAGTCCCACCTGCCAGCGCCTGGCCCATATCCCTCCAAACCCTTACTTTTCATGTACCCATCCAGATGCTTAATAAATGTTGCAATTGTACTAGTCTCCATCACTTCCTCTGGCAGCTCATTCCATACATGTACCATCCTCTGCATGAAAAAGTTGCCCCTTAGGTCTCTTTTATATCTTTCCCCTCTCACCCTAAACCTATGCCCTCTAGTTCTGGACTCCTCCATACCCCAGGGAAAAGACTTTGTCTATTTACCGTATCTATGCCCATCTCATGATTTTATAAACCTCTATAAGGTCACCCTTCAGCCTCCGACGCTCCGGGGAAAACATCCCAGCCTATTCAACCTCTCCCTATGGCTCAAATCCTGCAATCCTGACAATATCTTTGTAAACCTTTTCTGAACCCTTTCCAATTTCACAACATCTTTCCGATAGGAAGGAGACCGGAATTGCACACAATATTCCAAAAGTGGCCTAACCGATGTCCTGTACAACCGCAACATAACCTCCCAACTCCTGTACTCAATACTCTGACCAATAAAGAAAAGCATACCAAACGCCTTCTTCACTATCTTATCTACCTGCGACTCCACTGTCAAGGAGCTATGAACCTTCACTCTAAGGTCTCTTTGTTCAGCAACACTCCCTAGGACCTTACCATTAAGTGTATAAGTCCTGCTAAGATTTGCTTTCCCAAAATGCAGCACCTCACATTTATCTAAATTAAACTCCATCTGCCACCTCTCAGCCCATTGGACCATCTGATCAAGATCTTGTTGTAATGAGGTAACATTCTTTGCTGTCCAGTACACCTCCAATTTTGGTGTAATCAGCAAACCTACTAACCATACCTCTTATGCTCACATTCAAATCATTTATGTAAATGATGAAAAGTAGTGGACCCAGCACCGATCCTTGTGGCACTCCACTGGTCACAGGCCTCCAGTCTGAAAAACAACCTTCCACCACCACCCTCTGTCTTCTATTGTTGAGCCAGTTCTATATCCAAATGGCTAGTTCTCCCTGTATTCCATGAGATATAACTTTGCTAATCAGTCTCCCATAAGGAACCTTGTCGAACGCCTTACTGAAGTCCATATAGATCACATCTACCACTCTGCCCTCATCAATCTTCTTTGTTACTTCTTCAAAAAACTCAATCAAGTTTGTGAGCCATAACTTCCCATGCACAAAGTCATGTTTACTATCCCTAATCAGTCCTTGCCTTTCCAAATAGATGTACATCCTGTCCCTCAGGATTCCCTCCAACAACTTGCCCACCACCGACGTCAGGCTCACTGGTCTATAGTACCCTGTCTTATCCTTACCATCTTTCTTAAACAGTGGCACCGCGTTTGCCAACCTCCAGTCTTCCGGCACCTCACCTGTGACTATGGATGATACAAATATCTCAGCAAGAGACCCAGCAGTCACTTCCCTAGCTTCCCACAGAGTTCTTGGGTACACCTGATCAGGTCCTGGGGATTTTGTGCATTTCAAGAGATCCAGCCTTTCCTCCTCTGTAATCTGGACATTTTTCAAGATGTCACCGTACATTCTATATCTTCTATGTCATTTTCCACAGTAAATACCGGTGCAAAATACTCATTTACTATCTGCCCCATCTTCTGCGACTCCACACAAAGGTCGCCTCGCTTATCTTTGACAGGCCCTATTCTCTCCCTCGTTACCCTTTTGTCCTTAATGTATTTGTAAAAACCCTTTGGATTCTCCTTAACTCTATTTTCCAAAGCTATCTCATGTCCCCTTTTTGCCCTCCTGATTTCTCTCAAGTATTCTCCTACTCCTTTTATACTCTTCTAAGGATTCACTCGATCTATCCTGTCTATACCTGACATATGCTTCCTTCTTTTTCCTAACCAAACCCTCCATTTGTTTATTCATCCAGCAATCCCTATACCTACTAGCCTTTCCTTCCACCCTAACAGGAATATATTTTCTCTGGACTCTCGTCATCTCATTTCTGAAGGCTTCCCATTTTCCAGCTGTCCCTTTTCCTGCGAATATCTGTGCCCAATCAGCTTTTGAAAGTTCTTGCCTAATACCATCAAAATTAGCCTTTCTCCAATTTAGAAATTTAACTTTTAGATCTGCTCTATCCTTTTCCATCACTATTTACAAGCTAATAGAATTATGGTTGCTGGCCCAAAGTGCACCGCCACTGACACCTCAGTCACCTGCCCTGCCTTGTTTCCAAGAGTACGTCAGGTTTTGCACCTTCTTAAGGAGGTATATCCACAGACTGAATCAGAAACTTTTCTTGTATACACTTAACAAATTTCTTTCCATCTAAATCCTTAACACTATTGCAGTCCCAGTCTATGCTTGGAAAGTTAAAATCCCCTACCATAACCACCCTATTATTCTTACAGATAATTGAGATCTCCTGACAAATTTGTTTCTCAATTTCCCTGTGACTATTAGGGGGTCTATAGTACAATCCCAATAAGGTAATCATCCCTTTTTTATTTCTCAGTTCCACCCAAATAACTTCCCTGGATGTATTTCTGGGAATATCCTCCCTAAGTACAGCTGTAATGCTATCCCTTATCAAAAACGCAAAATCCCTTATAAACGCACTTTATATAGTGCCTTAAAAATAGTAAAATGTCCCAAGTTGTTTCACAGCAAAAATTACTAAAACAAAACTTGATAGCAAGCAATATAAATAAGTATTACAGCTGGTGACAAAAAGCTTAGTCAAAGTGATGGGATTTTACGGAATATTGCAAAGGAGCAAAGAGAGAAAGACAGGCAGAGAGCATTAGAGAAGGAATTCCAGATCTATGGAAGTTACAAGTGCTTGTAGTGGAGTATTTAAAAATTGGAAATGATGGAGAGCCCGTAATGAAAGGAGCACAAGTGTTTCAGAGGTTCATGGGGTGGAGGAAATTATAGAGAGAGGGGGGATTTCAAACAAAGGTTGAGAATTTTAAATCAAGCCCTTATTAAAACAGAGTTAATATCGGTTACCAAGGACAAAGGTAGTAGCTGAGTAATACTTGTTGTGAGTTACAGCACAGGCTGTTTTGGATGATCTCAAGTTTAGGGTAATAGCACACTGGAAGCCAGCCAAAAGTGCACAATAATCAAAGTTTCCAGAGATAACAAAAGCATGAATGAGTGTTTCAGCTGCTGACTTCAGGTTAACATGCAAGTTCAACTGAGTTAGGAAGGCAAATGCAATCAAGAGGGCCAGAATGCAAGAGATGTACTGCTGAGGTTATAAAAGGCTTTGCTGAAAATATGTTGCCGGAAAAGCACAGCAGGTCAGGCAGCATCCAAGGAACAAGAGAATCGACGTTTCGGGCATAAGCCCTTCTTCCTGAAGAAGGGCTTATGCCCGAAACGTCGATTCTCCTGTTCCTTGGATGCTGCCTGACCTGCTGCGCTTTTCCAGCAACACATTTTCAGCTCTGATCTCCAGCATCTGCAGTCCTCACTTTCTCCTATAAAAGGCTTTGGTCAGACCACATTTGGAATATTGTGAGCAGTTTTGGGCCCTATTTCTAAGGGAAGACATGCTGGTGTTGGAGGGGATTTCTAAAGGATGTTTACAAGAATGATGTCAGGGATGAAGGGTTTGTCATATGGGGAAGTGGTGAGGACTCTGGATCTATGCTTGATGTAGTTTCGAAGGCTGAGGACGGAATCTGATTGATAGTTACAGAATACTGAAGGACCTGGTTAGAGAGGATGTAGAGAAAATATTTCCACTAGGAGAGACCAGAACCCAAGGGACAGCCTCAGAGTGAAGAGATGACCCTGCAGAACTGAGATGAGGAAGAATTTTTCAGCTCGAAGGTAATTAATCTGTGGAACTCATTGCCGCAGATGGCTGAGAGTCATTGAGTGTATCTAATTCAGATAGATAAGTTCTTGATTACTAAGGGAATCAAGGGTTATGGGGAGAAGGCAGGAGAATGGAGTTAAGAAATATATCTGCCATGATTAATTGCTTCCTTCAGAAATTTTTCCAATAGCTTGTCTACCACAGATGTCAGAATCACTGGCCTGTAGCTTCCTGGTTTATCCTTACACACCCATTTTGAATAATGTCACCACATTAATTTTCCTCTGTGACCAGCGGGAGTTTGAAAGTTAATACCAGAGGCTTGCAATTTCCTCCTTCTCTGCAATGATTTGTGATATATCTCATCTTGCCCTGGGTATTTATTCAATGTCAAACCTACTAAAAATGCTAATACCTCAATGCTAATTCATTCAAAACGTCATCCATATTTTTTTTTCATGCCCCTCATTGTTTTTCTAGTTTCTTTTTAAGCAACCCATTGCACTTTATATATTCATCTTGGGCATCCACTGTTTTGAGCTTTCGTAGCTACCATAAGCTTCCTTTTGTTTTATGATGTTACTGATGGCAGCATGTAGATGAACAAGCAAAGGACACCAAAGGTAAAACTGCAGGAGTGGAAAAGAAGCCATAGCAAATGCATCTCTGGCTCTGACTGAATAAATGAGAATGGAATTTGATGAATGCAGTCCTACCTAGATGGATAATAGTGGAGGGACTTTGGAGGAGACATGGTGTGATCAACCATGTCAGAGGTTGCAGGCAGTTCAACTGTGACCTCAATGAAAGTCATTGCAGAACTGTGTTATGGGCAAAGATTGACTATGGCATATTTACAATGCCACACAACAACTGCTAATTAGGTGTCATAAATAATGGGTGAATTATTTGCTAAACATTTAAGACAAAAATTATTTATTATAAAACATCGCATGTGTTCTAATTTTATATTAAATTATATTAACTCCAAACATCAAATGGCCAATGTTTTAATAACCTTGGAAATAGTCTGGTTTTGTTCAATGTATTACATATTATGAAAGGTCTTTAATCATTTACAGAATCCAACCAGCTTGCTACATTCAGACATTCCCATATTTTGTTTCCAATGGGTTGCTCAAGTTACTTGAATTTTGAAGGGAATCAATGGTGGGCATCCACGTATTGGATACAATGATCCTGCTCATTCACACTAGGGAAATAGTAGGAGCACACAATTATTACGTTCAAATTAGTTTCTGCATATTATTCAACTGATCCCCAGATACACAAAAGCAAATGAGAAATTCCCATTCAAATGGAGATAAGGATGAGTGCTGATACTCACCTAACAATGGCATGACGTTACAAAGTCTGACTTTCTTCCAAGCAAATATTTTGGAATCGACTCCTCTCCTTAATGATGAGAACTATATACATTACAGCCTTTTCTCAACCGCGTTCAATTAGCGTAAATTGTATTTAATTAAGATTCAATCTCTACTGAACAGTAAAACAATGCTTAGGGGCAGACTGGGATTTATTGAGATTTTGTTTTAAAAAAGTGCTATATTTGTACACTTTAACTGCTGTTTTATTCGACAGTAGAGGCAATATTATATTCTAGCGGGATTAAATAATTTGTGGCCCTTGGCAATGAAACTTGAAAATTCCCGGAAACTAATGTGAAATTTACTCAAGATTAAATTTCACTGATCGCAAAGCCCAGGGATTCCGAATTTTCGAACACCTTCCACATGATTTTCGCATTTAGCCCCCAGAGTATTTTCCCGAAATGTATCTCGCTCCGAAGTTTCAGTTTATAAAATTGTGATCTATTAATTTGAAATCGAGTAGAGCCATGATCCGTTCTACAGGCGCTGGAGTGATTTTGGCCAACCAGAAATAACAAGGCTTTCTTTGTTTTCGCCGTAAATCTCACAGTGCACACTCTCCAATATCAAGAGACACCCTGCGACGACCTGATTACTCCCAATTTCAATCATTATTTATCCCATCTTGCATATGCTGGGAATAGCGAACTATTTTTAAAAATGCAGTTTTATCCAGTAACGGGGAACTAATCATCTGGTTTTGACAAATAAAAATTAATAGGTGGCTGGACAGAAAAGTTCATGTTTCTATTTGGCTGGTTTCCAAGAGCTAAATGAACGTTTGTCTAAGGTAGATGGGAACAATGCCAAAAAGACTTCCATCTTCCAAATTCTGTTTTAGATCACTTTTAATGTTAACCTCTCCACTTGTACATAGAAACTTGGTTGGGCGTGCAATCTCTCACACACAAATATATACAGTTTGGGAGAACGACGACGATAAGACTGTAGCCGTTCACCTACTCAGGCTTGGACAGAAATTAGTTTGGGCATTGATAATCCACAATTCAGGGAAAACAGGGAGATACTATACAAAGTAAGTTTGGACAAAATAAGATCAACAGCATAAAGTGGCCACAAACTTTTAAAACAACATTTTCAAAGGTGGCAAATTTAACAATGGATTGTTTTTGCAAATATTCAAGCCCTTCAAATCAATGAAATGCGCCGCGGCGCCCGAATGGGTTACTTGATTGTGTTTGACATTTGCAAAGTAATTTACAATGATGTACACAATCCATACAAAATTTGCAACAGGTGTCACTGCACTAGTCAGCACAAAGTTTACTGCCCTACCTGGACGATCCTTTCTCTCGCCCCACCCAACTCTATAAAGATCGTGATTCATACGTTCATGGATTTGTTACACCGAAATTAACTGCGCAAATCTTTCAAAAAAGACCACCCCCGCCCCACACATAAACGCTATCTCCCATACTGGCTGATTTTGAGTATTTCTATAGTTGGAATGAAAATCGGACTCAGATCACGGAAATGTCTAGATTTCTCGTCGGAAACTCTATAAATCTTATTCTCACGCAGATTTTAGATGGACTGTGGACTGGATCGAACAAATTTGCCTCGTCTTAGGTACGGTCAAAATTTAATGAGCTCTTCAAATAATGTTAACCGTTTCTTTGAAACAAATACGTATCAAAACATGCCATTTCGTTCAGCTATATCTGGCGTTCAGCGACAAGCGGAATGTTGCCAAATGTAGTCAAATACCTGCAGAAGTTCGCAATCTTATACTTGACTGACACAGTGGAGGACCCATGAGAAAAGTGACTGTAAATAGTGATGAATTGGACGATATAAGTACATAATATGCTGACTGGAGAAGGAAGAAAAAGTTTTAACCTGACCAGGAAAACACACAAGTTGATTCAACTATTAAAAAAGGGTGCAGGCTGCTCGTCTTGATTTCCTCTTCAAATACCAGCATTCTCACGTTCATGGGAAAACAAGACAAAACTCAGATTGAGTTACATTCACTTCGAATTATAAGCCAAACTGTTGAAAATTATTATCCAGAACATGTCTGAGCTGGATTTGTATAAGAATGGATAATTTGGAAAATGAAATATCCTTTAAAAACTCACATTTGAAGACAAACTTTTACTTGATTTTGTTTTAAAAGACCAGACATACCCAACATTTCTTTTCTCCTTTGCGTATGAGGCTGGTCCGTGTACACCCATTCAAAATCGTATCGTTTCATTTTGATCCCCATGCTGTCTTGTGCTTAATGTGAACGTGTGTGCAGCTTCACTGTCAGCGCTGCTTGTGAGCGCTACCAGTTCATTCACCTACCTCAAAGCAGCAACGGCAAAATAAAACCGCTCTGCAACGTACTGTACCCATGGGATGGGTGTGGGCGTGCTCCAGAAAGAGTCAGATTGGCAAAGGTCCAAACAGGTGAGCGCTAAAGAGAATTCGACGCAAGTTGAAATAAAAAGAAAGCGCAGACCGCTGCGGAAATTAGTGTATTTCTCTATTTTTATTTAAATAAGGAGATTGCATTGAGGGTGGCAAGCTGTATTGAGATGAACTGAGTGTGATGGGTTGAAAGCCTGGTGGCTCTGAAGTGTAAGGTGTATTTTTTTTGCATTAGTGCTATCTATTGGCACATGGCAACAAGGGCAAATCATGAAGGACAGGAAGTGGAATGAAGTCTCGCGGTAGTTGCTCGCAGCGCCCGAGCGGATGGTGGCTGCCGTTTTTTTTTGTTGCGAGATTTGCTGCTGATATTTTCTAGTTAATTGTTGGTGGGATAAAGCACGGGGAGGAAACTGAAAGGGAAGGAGCTCGAATTCTGTGGGGTGTCTTTTTTTTCCCCTTAAAATCTCTAAAATCTGAAAAAAAAAGCATGGCTTCGGGCGACACTTTATACATCGCCGCGGACGGCTCGGAGATGCCGGCCGAGATCGTGGAGCTCCACGAGATCGAAGTGGAGACGATCCCGGTGGAAACGATCGAGACCACGGTGGTGGAAGGCGATGTGCACCAGCCCATGATCGCCCTGCAGCCTCTCAGCGACGACCCGAGCCAGGTCCACCAGGAGGTGATCCTGGTGCAGACGCGGGAAGAGGTGGTCGGGGACGACGCCGAGCTGAGGGCCGAGGATGGCTACGAAGACCAGATCCTGATCCCGGTGCCGTCGGCGGGCGCCGAGGAGGAGTTCATCGAACAGACTCTGGTGACGGCCGTCTCCGGCAAGAGCCGCATCAAGAAAGGGGCCGGTAAGAAGGCCACCAAGAAGAGCTACCTGAACGACGGGGGGCTGGACAGGACCGGCAGGAAATGGGAGCAGAAGCAAGTGCAGATCAAGACCCTGGAGGGGGAATTTTCGGTGACAATGTGGGCTTCGGGTGAGTGCACGGGGAAACAAAACGCTCGGCGTCGGTGCATGTGGAAGTAATGGGGAAGATGAAAAATAACGACTCGGAACCGAAATGCGCGCATTTGCGAGCTTTCTCTTCGGCTCTAGGGCGTGTCCCGCCGCAGCGGGAGGGGGAGGGGGAAGAAACGGTGAAGAGGCGAAGGTTTCGGTGTTTTCCGCCGCCCGGTTGGAGCTCGAGTGGTTTCTGAATGTTTTTGTTTTGAAGGGAAGCCATGTTTCCCCAGGTTATGGGCGCCGCCATGTCAGTATGGCCGCCCGAAAACATGGCTTCCCGATGGGGGAAGATGGCGGCTGAAGATGGCGGGCGGTGCAGGAGCGAGTGCGCTGCTGCTTTTCGGGCCTTGGCGCTGCTCTGACCGTTAGGCGCTCGCTCGCGCTAGGCCTCATGGCGTAGTTCGACTTTCAGCCGCCGCGCAGCCAAACCTGCTGCACGTACCCACGTCACTCAGCAAGGGGAGCAGTGTGGAAGGCGGGGTCTAGTGATTGACAGTGGCGCTAAAGCCAATGGGACGCGTGAATTCCGCTAGAGAGACCAATGGAATGGGTGCAGGGCGGTAGGCTGCTATCAAGTTCGGTAGATGCGCAGCAGCGCTGAAGTGGGTGGTACGGAGAGGGGGAGATCACTGGCGGCTGCAGCAGCAGGAGCGGAGAGACTCCATCTCAGCGGCTCTTTGTTGGTCAATTCTGCCTCCTTCCTCTCTCTGATCCTTGCGAGTTAGATTTGGAAAATCAAGTTCGTCCCTTTTTTTTTGTATTTTTGTAATTAAAAGAAAGGGTGGAGGGAATTCCGATGTCTGGGTTTTGTATTGTTGGCTATTTTTCTTTTCAAATATTGATTTTCCTAATCAAGCTTCGAAGATGGAACAATGTGATAACTCAAAATAAATTTGTATATGCCTTTTTCTAAAAAAGGATTAGTCACCCGGGGATCTGGTACCGTGTCTGAAATGAAATTATTTTTCGCTCTTGAGGTGGTGAGATAGGTCTGTAAAGAGCAGTTTAACGTCCTGTATTTAAGATTTTGTAGATGCCATTGTGTTCAAATTCTAAGTGAGAGTAGGTCTTATGTAAGGGAAAACTTTAATAGGTTGGCATATTTTCCCACCACTTTTTCTTTAGTCGTAAGGTTGATTGGTGTGAAAGTAGTTATAATTGTACATGTGCCAAGGTGTATTTTGGCAAGCTTCACCCCCCCCCCCCCAAAAAAAAAAACCCTTCTGTGTCGATATGCAATATCAATTAAGTTAATATTAGAAGCGAGTGTGATCCCTTAGTGCCCCCCTTCCCCAAAAAAGCAGGAATCCATAGAGAATCCGATTGGAGAAGACACTAATCCAAAAATCCAACTCGATCTTCAATAATGCGCAAAATTTTGTGTATCCTAGAGTTTGGCTATTTACATAGTTAAAGGATTGGTTAACTATGTAAATTCAATAGATTACCTTTCTGTGCCTAGATCAGATCATGTTTTCAAATCAGACTTGTATACCAACAAAGTGTTTTTGAAACTCAGGCCACCTTCAGCTCTTAGCTTTTATTTCAGATTTACTTTTATATAAATTTGTGTAATATTGTTGAAGTTTCAGAAGATGTTAGTGGTTCTTTAACAGTTATGAAAATAAAATTTTTGTTCTTTTCTCTGCGTTATAGTACAATTATTTTGAAACAGGTCATGCATAGCCTACTTAAATTTGGTGTTGGTATCCAAGTTTGTGTTTTTAATTTTGTTCATCCTAATTACTTCATATTCATAAAATTAGCATTGTTTCTGTACTTTCAAACATTTGGATTTATGGAGATGATATTTAATATTTCTAGCCAAAACTTCATTGTTTCAGATGCAGCCGCTTTAGATTGTGTGATGTTATGAAAGCAAAGCTAGTGGGTGGATTAATGGGTTGAAGAGAGTCTGTGAGAAGGTTGCTTTCTGATTTTCTTTCCCCCTATAAAGAACAGTTGAATTGAAATGAAAAGGCTAAAAAATTAAACTTTTTTGCTTTCTTAAAAATGTGACTGGAGCAGATGGGTCTGTAACTAAAGGCAGTGGAAAGTGACTCTGTTAGAGTAATGTCTGACTTTTGGGTGCCATTTTATATAGGAAGATAAGGCTTTGAAGAGGATGCAGAGTGGATTATCCAAACAGTATCAGGGTAAGGGATTTCAGTTATCTTGAGACCATACGATAGAGGAGCAAAAATAGAACCTTTTGGTTTGCCCTTTGATTCTGCTCTGACATTCAAACATGACTAATGTCTTTCAACTTCTTCTCCTGTCTTTTCCATAATTCTTGATTGCCTTACTAATTAATAATCTATCTATCTCCATCTTAAACACTCTCAATGACTTGCTTTCGCAGTCTTCTGCCGCAATGAGTTCCACTGATTCACCACTTCTGACTGAAGCAATTCTTCAGTATCTCCGTTCTAAAGGTCATCCCTTCACTTTGAGGCCATGCCCTTAGATCCAAGTCTGTTTCATTAATGGAAGTATCTTCTCCATGTCCACCCTGTTCAGGCCACTATTTTGTAAGTTTAAACTCTTCATTCCTGGGATCATTCTTGTGAACCTCCTCTCAACCCCCTCCAGTGCCAGCATGTCTTTCCTCATACGTGGGCCCAAAACTGCTATGATATTAGGTAAAAACAATGACTGCCGATGCTGGAAACCAGATTCTGGATTAGTGGTGCTGGAAAAGCACAGCAGTTTAGGCAGCATCCGAGGAATCTGATGAAGGGCTTTTGCCCGAAACATTGATATTACTGCTCCTCAGTTGCTGCCCAAACTGCTGCGCTTTTCCAGCACCACTAATTCAGAAACTGCCATGATATTCCAAATGCAATCTGACCAGAGCCTTACGTAGCCGCAGCAGTACTGTACGTGCTTGCTCTCTATTCTAACCTTCTTGCAAATGCAGTGTTAACGTTCATTTCCTTCTTAAACTGTCACCTGACCTGCATGTTAACATTGAGAGACTCAAGAACTAGAAGAGATCGGAAATCAGAACCTGGAATTGTACTCCTTTTGATTAATAAAATATTAAGGGAATACTTTTTAATACAAGAACTCAAAACAATAAGATATTTTGATTAGAGTAGCTCAAAAACAACTATTTCCGTTGGCATGTATTAGTAGGATGCAGATTTAAGATAATGACAAGTTTAGGGGGAATGGATTTATGATAGATTTGGAGTGGTAGCACAGTGCTTATGACGTGGGATAATGACTCTAGACTAAGTCTCGCTGGGGAGTTTAACTTTAGTAAATTTGTAGTGGAAAGCTACTATTCAGTGATAGTGACCACATAACTCCCAGGATTGTTGTTAAACACCTATCTGGTTTGCTAATGTCTGTTAGGTACAAACCCGTTGAGCCACTCTGGCCTGGATATGACTCCAGACTCAAGACAAAGTGTTAGCTGTTCTCTGGAATTGCAAGTCCCATAATTGTAAACAAGGTGGGTTATTGTAACCCATTAAGGAGTAATTAATAAATATTATCTTGCCTTCTGAAAGTTGCTATCGAATCTGATTGGATATGCTTTTAGAAAAATGGATGCAGGGCTCTGAGGAAAATATAGGACATTGGGCTAATTGTAATATCTTTCAAAACTGAGGTGACCATCTTCCTGTGCTGTATGATTTCACTGAACTGTATACCACTAGTATGTATTGGAACAGTTACTGGTTCACCTGTCTGCTTGAATAGCTAGCTGTATGTTTACTTGGTAGATTCTATACTGTAACCTAAGTATTTGGTGTGTAATTTAATTTCCAAAAACTATCCTTTTTCTTTCTCTGTTGCTTTTGTTAATTTTCAAGTGAAAATAGTTCCTCACTTTTTTTTGTTCCTGAATTAAATTTTTTCTGGAGCTTAATTTGAATTGTTAATTGACCAAAGCATACTTTGTTTAACCACATGATCCAGTTGAAAACATGAACTTTAAGTTTTTAGTTTTATAAAGTGTATTTTTCTGCATATAAATTTAAATCCACTTGTTCAGATGTATTATGACTTGAACCGAGACCTTCAGAAGGCCCCCATCTTTCTATTTGTATTTTTATCATTTTCCATAATTATTTACTGCCACTAAGATAGTATGTAGCTCCAACCCCTCTACGATTGCCTCTCCTCTAAACCGCTGGCTTGATACTCTCTATACCAAGGCTTTGATTTAACACTGCAGGGATTTTTCAGGAGTACCCACAAGGCTTTTCCTACTCCTCGGATGCTGCCTGACCTGCTGTGCTTTTCCAGCACCACTCTGATCTTTAAATCCCCCCCCCCCCCCCCCCCCCTAACAAGAGAACCTACTGGACATCTTGACTGATGGCACAGAATCTGATCTTCAAGGTAGAATTTGAACTAAATTCTCTCCAATAGTGCATATGTGAAAAGATTTACCCAAATAGTCAGGCAAGGCCATCAAGATTTTGTACTTTTATTTTAAAAGTAATTTTGATCTTTACACAAAGGAGAATACACAAGTACAGCATCACAACCAGTGAACTTAGTGTTCTGGGTCTCAGATTTTGCTGGTTTTGGTTAAAGCTCATTCAGACCACATTGCATGAGACAATATGAAATGCTGGTAACTAGTTGGATGCTCTAGTGTTGGATGGAAAATAAGGACTGCAAATGTTGGAGATCAGAGTCAAAAAGTGTGGTGCTGGAAAAGCACAGTCGGTCAGGCAGCATCCAAGGAGCAGGAGAGTTCACTTTTCGAGCATAAGCTCTTCATCAGGAATGCTGTAATGCCAATGCATCACCTGACTCAATGGGCTAATAAGTTATTTTACTCCTAATTGAAGTAGATGCATGGCTGCTTTTTTTTAAAAAGGGGGAAGCTTTTATATTTTGGGTTTTCAAGTAGTTATTTGCAATGGAGGCAATATAGTGAAGGTTGAAAAGGTTGGTCTCTGGTGTGAGAGCATTGCCCTAAATGAGGGGATGAGTAAGTTGATCTATAATATCTGGAGTTTTGAAGAATAAATGGTGGTACACTTGAAACATCCAAAAATATGAAGAGTCTTGATGGGTGAGTCTGAAACTGGTCTTTGATTCCCCAATCAACAGAAAAGGCATAGTTATGGTTTAATGAGCTAGGCATTTTGGGTTGTGATGAGAGATTTCTTCATTCAAAGAGGTGTGAATAGTTAGAGCTGTCCACTTTCTGGAATGTTGCACCAATGTTGAATTTTGAATCTGGGGAATATGCAGGGAAGTGATGTTGAGTGGGCAGGCTCATGAGGTTGTTTGGCTTTTACCTTTTTTGTTCATTCCTCTCAAGAAATTAGCAAAGAATCTCTCTCAGAAGAGAGAAATGTGACTTCTAAAACTCCAGAAGCACTATAAACTGAATTTGGTGTATATGGTTTTAAAAAATTAGAGAAATTGATAGATTTGTAAAGGGTATAAGTCAAGCTAATTAGAGCACTAAATATTTTCAGGGCTGCAGATTTCTGAGTCATGCAGACTGCTTGCCTGCTTGGATCTATAATTTTCGTTTATTTAGGCATCACAGTTTTACTGTTGAGTCAAATTGTATTATTGCTGGCTATTTACCGGCTATTCCCTTTACCCTTACTTGCCCCACTTTCTTTATTAAATGTAAAGCTTTACAAATAAGATTGAAAGTGTTTAGATGTGGAAAGAAATTCTGGGCATTCACGAGGGACTTGACCCACAATTGTGATGACTGTGTCTGTGTTTTTTTTCTCTATTTGGTTACATTGTACTGGTCTTGTTTTCTTAATTGAGCTACACTGACAAATCCTTCATAATCTTTCTTTAAATATACGTATAATCTTTTTGAGCTAGCAAACTAGCTTCACAAGTCTGCAGACAAAAATTATGCCCCTCCCCAAAATAATCCCAGTGAATTCTTGGACCTTCGAGGCTTGCAATATTCTAGCTAAGTCCTAATCTACAATACATATAAATCCAGTATAACTTATTTTGTATTGTATATTTCTATTTAACATATATCCTGTATGTGTTTAAAACAGTGCATATTAATATGCACTGATCATAATAAAATGTAAATTTTAACAGGCAAGTTACTGGAAAGGTCTCTTCCAACCGAAGTCTTTCTTTATTCAATTAACTCCAAACTCACCAGCAAATTGTCTTTCCTCATGCTACTCCATATGGTTAAAAGTATCATACCAGGGAGGAACTTTGCCAGGAAAAACATTCACCACTTCTTTAAAACAAATCTTGGGATGTAGGCGTTGGTGGCTGGGCCAGTATTTATTGTCCATCTTTAATTGCCCTTGAGAAGGTGGTGATGGGCTGCCATTTTGAACCACTGCAGTCCATTTGTTGTAAGTAGACCCACAATGCTGTTGAGAAAGCATTCTAATACTTTGACTCAGTAACACTGGGAATGGTAATATATTTCCAAGTCAGAATGTTGAGTGGTGTGGAGGGAAACTTACATTTAGGCCATCGTGTTCATGCTGGTCATTGAAGATTTGACTGCACTACTCCCATTTTTCAGCTTTTGGCCCATAACCCTAGAGGCCATGGCAATGCAAGTGAATAACTGTATGTTGCTTAAGCGTTCTAAGAGTTTCTGACGCACCTATCCTTTCAGACAGAGTTCTGGACATACACCATGCTCTAAATGAAAAGAACTAATCCTCTACTCTCCTGTTAGCCTTCTGCCTTTTATCTTAAAGATACCTTAAAGACCCTTCTGCTTATAATTTCAGCTGCCCTTATCCTTGATGGAAGTAGAAATGGGTTTGAAAGATGCTTTTTAAAGAAGCTTGGTGGAATTTGCAACATATCTTGCAGATGATGTACACTGCTGCTATTGAGTGTCAGTGTTGGTGGAGGGAGTGAAGATTTGTGCAGCTGGTGCCAATCAGATGACCTGCTGTGCTGAATGGTGTCCAGTTTGATGCTTCTCTTATCTAAGCAAGTATGGAGTATTCCATAAGACATTCCTGACTTGTGCATTGCAGAATGTGAACAGACATTGTAGGGTTCCTAGCCTCTGATCGGCTCTTGTAACCGCAGTATTTTCACCGCTAGGTACAGTTCTGTTTCTGGTCAATGGTAAGTAATCCCCTCCTCCCCAAAACAATTTTATTTAATAGGGTCCATCGAATGTGATGGGATTATATTTTGGTTCTCTCTTGTTAGAAATGGGTCGTTGTCCAATAGTTAATGGCGCAAATGTAACTTGCCACTTCTCTGTCCAAATCTGGATGTTGTCCAAGTCTTGCTGTAAATAGCTGTGGACTGCTTCATGATCTGAGTCACCAAGTAGTGCTGCACATTGTCTAAACATCAGCAAACCTGCTTCCTTCTGATTTTATAACTGAGGGAAGGTTATTGATGAAGCAGTTGAAGAAGATTGTGCTTAGGACACTACACTGAGGCAATCCTGGAGAGAAATCTTGAAGTGTTGACTACTCGCCTCCAACATCTACAACCATCTTCCTGCTAGGTATGACAGATATGACACTGACGAGGAGATCTTTTCCGTGTTTCATGTTGATTTCAATTTTGCTTGGGTTTCCCGATGTTGCATTCAGTAAAAGGTAGTCATTCTCCTCACTTAGCTCTTTTGTCAATGCTAGAACTAAGTTGGGAACCGCAGGTCCTTTCTGAAACCATTTTACAGACTGGTTGACTCACTAAATTAGCCATGTTTCAGTTAACTATTTCTTGTTTGTCTTTTTCCTATAAGAAATCATAATTGTATTAATGCTTACCACTGAAGTATCTTTCACTTCCTCCAATTCACCCCCTGTACTAGATCCAGCATTTTGTTCCTAATTATACTCGAAACAGATATGTAGATAGTTTTCCCCGTATACGTTTTGGAAGACCCTCATCCTGTTTTTGCTTTTCCCTTGCTTTCTTTTTTTTTGTAGTTCCCTACAGCAGTTTATTGTGGGGTAAATTAAATTCTCTATTATTGCTACTCTATTGTTTTTGCTTTATCCTAAAGTGTACTTGCAATTCTGCTTCGCCAGCTACTTGCCACACATTGATAATGTAACACATCCTGTCCTTAACTCTAATCAACTGATTTCAGCTTTTTGAACCTTCAGTTATTTCTGTCACTCACAATAAATGTGAACTACACAATTAATCTATTTCATTCCTATGTTGCCTGACTTGTAGCTTTTGTTCCCTTCTATTTTTCCCATTCATGCTGTCTGTCTGCAGAAAGCACAGTAGTCATTTGGCACAGTGGTTGGCACTGCCACCTCACAGCGCCAGAGACCTGGGTTCAATTCCTGCCTTGGGCAACTGTCTGTGTGGAGTTTGCACATTCTCCCTGTGTCTGCGTGGGTTTCCTCCCACACAGTCTAAAATGTGCAGGTTAGGTGAATTGGCCATGCTAAATTGCCCGTAGTGTTAGGTGAAGGGGTAAATGTAGGGAAATGGGTATGGGTGGGTTGCTCTTCAGAGGGTCGGTGTGGACTTGTTGGGCCGAAGGGCCTGTTTCCACACTGTAGGGAATCTAAAATATACACTGAGGTCCATTCAACCACTCAACGCTCAACTGTTTCACTTCTGGCAGAATTTGCCCCTCCAGGATTGACCCTATCATCCATCCACAAAGATGTGCCATATAAAGGCACCATGTCTAAGATGGATTGTCTGCTACAATGACAACGATACTTGCTCAATTCCATTTTGAATCTGGCTCCACTTTCTTTTAAGTCATGCAATATAGATTGTGACTGCTCACCATATAAACAGGCTTTTTCCCCATCTTGCCACTTTTCTTTTTGCTATTCACTTTAGATTTTTATTTTCTGATTCTTCATCCTTCCACCAATGTTTACTTAGATACTCTTCAAACAGCCATGATTATGAACAGACAATCCGCCCTCAGACCCCACCCCTCCAACTGTAACAAGGACAGAACGCCCCTGGTGCTCACTTTCCACCCTACAAGCCTTCGCATAAACCAAATCATCCGCCGGCATTTCCGCCACCTCCAAAAAGACCCCACCACCAGGGATACATTTCCCTCCCCACCCCTTTCCGCCTTCCGCAAAGACCGTTCCCTCCGTGACTACCTGGTCAGGTCCATGCCCCCCCCCCCCCAAAACGACCCACCCTCCCATTCTGGCACTTTTCCCCTGCCACCGCAGGAACTGTAAAACCTGTGCCCACACCTCCTCCCTCACCTCTATCCGAGGCCCTAAAGGAGCCTTCCACATCCATCAAAGTTTTACTTGCACATCCACTAATATCATTTATTGTATCCGTTGCTCCTGATGTGGTCTCCTCTACATTGGGGAGACTGGGCGCCTCCTAGCAGAGCGCTTTAGGGAACATCTCCGAGACACCCGCACCAATCAACCAAACCGCCCCGTGGCCCAACATTTCAACTTCCCCTCCCACTCTGCTGAGTACATGGAGGTCCTGGGCCTCCTTCACCGCCGCTCCCTCACCACCAGACGCCTGGAGGAAGAACGCCTCATCTTCCGCCTCGGAACACTTCAACCCCAGGGCATCAATGTGGACTTCAACAGCTTCCTCATTTCCCCTTCCCCCACCTCATCCTAGTTTCAAGCTTCCAGCTCAGCACTGGCTCCTTGACTTGTCCGACCTGCCTATCTTCTTTTCCACCTATCCACTCCACCCTCTCCTCCTTGACCTATCGCCTTCGTCTCCTCCCCCACTCACCCATTGTACTCTATGCTACTCTCTCCCCACCCCCACCCTCCTCTAGCTTATCTCTCCACGCTTCAGGCTCACTGCCTTTATTCCTGATGAAGGGCTTTTGCCCGAAACGTCGATTTCACTGCTCGTTGGATGCTGCCTGAACTGCTGTGCTCTTCCAGCACCACTAATCCAGTATTAGGTTTTCAGCATCTGCAGTCATTATTTTTACTCCTTAAACCCATCTTAAATTACTGTTCAGCTCACCTGTATGGTCTGTCTTTTGTCATAACAGGTTTTTGCTTCATCTTATGGGTGTGTTAGTATAGTTGGTATATTATTGATCTAGTTGTTAAGAATAATGGATAAGCAACATTGAATTTGGAGGTTAAATCGACTGTGGCCATTGGGGAATTTAAACACCACTAAATAAATCTGAAGAAAAGAAATTGAACATGTAACTATGTTGTAAAAGTTCATCTCTCTCTTACAGGCTACTATGAGAATGAAACGTGGTGTCCTTGCCTATTCTGGCCTCTGCTTCTTGACCCATAGCAGTGCAGTTCAATCTCCACTATTCTCTGCAATTGTCTGATAACCTTCTCTGCTCCCCTCTTATTTTTCATGCACATGTTATTCCTTGATTACACCCTTGAAAAACAATGCATTAATTTCCATGTACACTGATAACAGGTAGTAGTACTATCATTTCCTTTGATTTCCCCGCTATATCAAAATTGTTTTAAGAGTCAAAATGACCGCAGATGCTGAAAATAAAACAAAAACAAGATGCTGGAAAAGCTCAGCTAATCTGGCAGCATCTGTGAAGAGAAATTGGAATTAACATTTTGGGTCCAGTGACCGTTCCTCAGAACTGATGGTAGCTAGGAAAATGTTGGTTTATATGCAGAAGATGGAGTTGGGGGAAGGGGGTAAGGAGTAAATGATAGGTGGGGATAGAGCCCAAAGAGTGAGAAAAAAGTTGGACAGACACAGAAATGGATAACAGTCTGGCTGGGAAAGTGAATATCTGTTAATTGAGACATTGGTGGCTAACAATAGGCCATGTGTAATGGTGGGCTATGTGATAACAAGACCTGGTGTGCAGGGTTGGGGACTAGGGCATGGGAGAGTTCAGGCCCTAAAATTATTGAACTCTATATTGAATACAGAGGGCTGCTGGGTCCTCAAGCAGAAAATGTGGTGTTCTTTCAGCTTACACTGTGCTGAAACACTGCAGGAGGTCTGACACAGATATTGGTCAGGGAAACAGGGTGGTGTGTTGAAGTGGCATGCAACTGGAAGCACCAGGTCTTTGTCGGACAGGATGTAGATGTTTTGTGAAGCAGTCACCCAGTTTACAATTTGTTTCCGCATTGTAGAGGAGACCAGTGAATGCAGTGGATTAGATCGTGTGAAGTGCAGGTAAAGTGTTGCTTGACCTGGAAGGTATGTTTGGGCCCTTTGTTGCTGAAGAGGGAGGAGGTAAATGGGCAGGTGTTACACCTTAAGCAGTTGCAGGAGAAGATGCTGTGTGGTGTTGAGAGTAAAGAAAAAATGGGCCAAGGTGTCCTGGAGGGAACGATCCCTGTGGAAAGTAGACAAGGGAGAGGAATTTCTGTCTCGTGGTGGCATCTTGTTGGAGGTGACAAAAATGGCAGCTGACGATCTTCTAGATGTGGATGCTGGTGGGATGGGGGAACCATATGACTGTTGCGGGAGGCAAGAGAGGAGGTGAGGGCGGAAGTATGGGAGATGAACCCTGTTGAGAGCCCTGTCACCAATGGTGCAGGGGAATCCTTGATTGAGGAAGAAGGCTTCCTTGTCAAAGTTGGCCTCGTTGGAACATATGCAACGGCGACGGAGGAACTGTGAGAATGGAATGTAGTCTTTACAGTAAGCTGGGTGCAAGGATGCATAGTCTAGATAGCTGTTGGAGTCGGTGGATTTATAGTGGGTGTTAGTTGATAGTCACAGGTGAGGTGTCGGAAGACTGGAGGTTGGCCAACGTGGTGCCACTGTTTAAGAAAGGTGGTAAGGACAACAGGCTGCGGAACTATAGACCAGTGAGCCTGGCGTCGGTGCTGGGCATGTTGTTGGAGGCAGTCCTGTGGGACAGGATGTACATGCATTTGGAAAGGCAAGGACTGATTAGGGATAGTCAACATGGCTTTGTGCGTGGAAAATCATGTCTCGCAAACTTGATTGAGTTTTTCTGAAGTAGTAACAAAGAGGATTGAGGGCAGAGCGATGGGCGTAATCTATATGGACTTCAGTAAGGCATTCAACAAGGTTCCCCATGGTTAGATCTCATGGAATACAGGGAGAGCTAGCCATGTGGATGCTGAACTGGCTGAAAGGTAGAAGCCAGAGGGTGGTGGTGGAGGGTTGTTTTTCAGACTGGAGGCCTGTGACCAGTGGAGCGCCACAAGGTTTGGTGATGGGTCCACTACTTTTCATTATTTTTTATATAAACGACTTGGATGTGGGTATAGTTAGTAAGTTTGCAAATGACACCAAAACTGGAGGTGTAGTGGACAGCGGAGAAGGTTACCTCCAGTTACAATGGGCTCTTGATCAGATGGGCTCAGAAGTGGCAGATGGAGTTTAATTCAGACAAATGCAAGTTGCTGTACTTTGGGGAAAAAAAATCTTAGCAGGACTTGTACACCTAATGGTAAGGTCCTTGGGAATGTTGCTGAACAAAGAGACCTTGGAGTGCAGGTTCATAGCTCCTTGAAAGTGGGGTCGCAGGTAGATAGGATAGTGAAGAAGGCGTTTGGTATGTTTTCCTTTATTGGTCAGAGTATTGAGTACAGGAGTTGGGAGGTCATGTTGCGGCTGTACAAGACCACTGTTAGGCCACTGTTGGAATGTTGCGTGCAATTCTGGTCTCCTTCCTATCGGAAAGATGTTGTGAAACTTGAAAGGGTTCAGAAAAGATTTACAAGCATGTTGCCAGTGTTGGACGATTTGAGCTATAGGGAGAGATTGAATAGGCTGGGGCTGTTTTCCCTGGAGCGTCGAAGGCTGAGGGGTGACCTTATTGCGGTTTATAAAATCATGAGGGGCATGGGTAGGGTAAATAGACAAAGTCTTTTCCTGGGGTCGGGGAGTCCAGAACTAGAGGGCATAGGTTTAGGCTGAGAGGGAAAAGATATAAAAGAGACCTAAAGGCAACTTTTTCACACAGAGGGTGGTACGTGTATAGAATGAGGTGTCGGAGGATGTGGTGGAGGCTGGTACAATTGCAATATTTAAAAGGCATTTGGATGGGTACCTGAATAGGAAGGGTTTGGAGGGATATGGGCTAGCTGCTGGCAGGTGGGACTAGATTGGGTTGGGATATCTGGTCAGCATGGACGGGTTGGACCGAAGGGTCTGTTTCCATGCTGTACATCTCTATGACTCTACCTGTGCCCAAAATGGAAACATGTTGAGGAAAGGGAGGAGTCAGCCTAGGTGAAAGTGAGGTTAGGTGGAAATTGGAAGCGACATTGAACCTTTCCAATTCTGGACGAGACAACTATCTCATAAATATGTTGGAGAAAGAGTTGTGGGTGGGGAGCAGAATAGGACTGGAACGACCCCTCAAAGAGACAGGCATTATTAGGGCCGAGGCCGCTACCCATGGTCACTCCTCTGACCTGCAACGAATGTGAGATGTTAAGAGAAGTTGTTGAGGGTGAGGACCAGCTTGTCCAAGCAGAAGTGGATGTTAGTGGGTGTGGATGGTTTGGGCCTTTGCCCCAGAAAGAAATGGAGAGCCCTTCCGAGTGCAGGAGTGGATGTGTGATGGGATTATACATCATGGTAAAGAGGGGGCAGTTGGAGCCTGTTCATTGGAAATTCTAAAACTGGTGTAAAGCGTCAGAGGAATTGCGAATGTAAATCAGCAGGGGCTGGACCAGCGAGAAAAGACCAGGTCAAAGTAGGAAGAGCGGAGTTCTGTGGTGCAGGAACAGGCTGAAACAATGGGTCTGCCCGTGCAATCCTGTTTGAATTTTCGGGAGAAGGTGGAAGTAAGCTGTGCCGGGCTGGCATCTATCTACTTGTTCATCTGATATGCAGTATTGGATGAACTGAAAATAAATCAAATTGAATAGTAGCAAAACCAAAACTATTGATTTCTACCCATTCCACAAAAGCTATTCTTTAGCAGCCTATTCTACCCCTCCCCTTGGCAACTATCTAAGGTGGATCCAATCTGTTGAAATCCTTTGTGTCATATTTGATCCCAAGGTGGAGTTTTAATCAAATATCTGCTGTAACATTAAAATCCACCTTTGATAGTCCTATCCCTGATTCAAGTTCATCGTCTCACTGGTGTTGATATTTTTAAATTATTGAGATTGGAGCTGGAATAGGCCATTCAGTCCCTCTAACCTGTTCAACCATTCTATAACATGGCCAATCATCCACCTTACCATGGAATATCGCATTATCCCCATATGCCTTGATAACATTAGTAACTAAGAGTCTCCTTGATCTCCGTATTGAACTTAACGACTGAGCTTTTACAACCCTCTTCATAGAAATTTCCAAAGATTCATCACCCTCTCAGTGAAGAAGTTCCTCTTCAGCACAGTCCCAAATGGCTTGCATTTCATTCTGCGATTGCGATCAACGGTTTTAGATTCCACAATTAAGGTAAATAATTTCTCCATCTGCTCTATTAATCCCTTCTGCATTTTGTACATTTCTGTGGGATTGCCACTTTTCCTTTTAAATGCCAGAAAATACAGTCTAAGGCTCACCATAGAGACAGTGGCAACATCCCAGAAATCAGTCCAATGAGCTTACACTGCATATCCTTCCTTAGGCATTGAAACTGCACTACACCAGTGACGATCTCATCAGTGTTGTATGCAATTGAAGCAAGATTTCTTTGCTGTTGTACTCATCATCTTGTAATAAAGACTAACATGCCAGTTGCCTTCAAAAATGTTGGCTGAACCTTTCCAGTAGCTTTAAGTCATATATGAAGAAGGACACCTAAGTCCCTTTGGACATCAGTACTTCTCTGTTTCTCAAGTACTCTATTTTCTTTCTTTCCACAAAAGAAATGGATAACCTCAGTTATCCATATTATATTCAATCTATTATGTTTTTACTCACTCAACAAAATCTGTCTAAATAACCTGGAAGCCTCTTTGCAATTTGCCCTCAACCGTCATTCCCACCAGATTTCTTCTTATCTACAAAATTAGAAATATCACATTTGGAACCCATATCTAAATCTATGATGTAGATTGTGAAAATTATAGGCCCATGGATTGATCCTTGTGGTCACAGTCTGTTAACCTGAGAATGACACTTATTCATGTTTTCTGTCCATTAATTCATCCTTCATTTCTGCTAGTATATTGCCCCCAATTCCACATATTTTAATTTTAACAACCAATCCTATGTGGGACTTCTTTCAAAAGCCTCTGAAAATCCAAGTGCACTGCATCCACTCTTTCTCCCCCATATTGACTTTGCAAATAAGTTCCCACATAAGATTTTTTGACATGTTGTCAAACATGTTTTCCCATTCATAATGACTCTGCACAAGCAAGCAGTTATTTTCTGTATTTTCAGAATCCAGTATAATTTATTCTAATTTTTTTTTCCTACTGCTGATGTCAGCTTAATGAATCTGTAGTCCACTGTTTTCTCTCTACCCTCCTCCCATGGAGTGATATTTGCCAATTTCTAATCTACAGACAAAATTAATAGACTTTTCAGAAACGATCCACCAGTGCATCTATTGTCTGTAGTCATCTTTTTCAGCATTGTAAGGTGAAGATCATCAGGTGCCAAGAATTTAATAGCATTAAGTCCCATTAATTTCTGTTAATGTTGCTGTATTTTTGCTGAGACTAACTTCACTTCCACATAGACTGAATAGACCCTGGGGGTCATAATCATTTCAGGGTGATTTCTTTGTCTTCCTCTGTGAAGACCGGCACACAATAATTATTTAGCTTCTTTGCTATTTTTCTATTTCCTATCATATATTCTCCTGTGTCTGCCTATAAGGTTCTATATTTATCTTGGCTGATGTAGCCATAGCTTAACTGCAGTCTTTAATGTAGTTTTCAACTCCACTGGAACAAGTGTTTTCCTCATATATCTTCCTAATGACCCTTAATCTTTTAAGACCTTAGTTTCAGTTGGAACTAATCTTTTAAAACCAAATGGTTCCCTCTCCCTCTCCCTCTCCCTCCTGCCGATCTCTTTCCACACACCTCTTTCCCCCCCCCCCCCCCCCCCCCCCCCCCCAAACCCTGTCTATCTGCCTCTCTCTGAGAGAGTGAGAGGCAGACAGACAGGAGAGAGAGAATGCGAGAGACATAGACAAAGAGGGAGTGAGTATTGGGAATTTCGGAACAGACTGTGTTTAGATACAGAATTCTGTGGACAAGATTAAATGTCCGTTTTCCCCCCCCCAACTTCGCGGGTAGATAGGATAGTGGAGGAGGAGTTTGGTATGCTTTCCTTTGTTGGTCAGAGTATTGAGTACAGGAGTTGGGAGGTCATGTTGCAGCTGTACAAGACATTGGTTGGAATATTGCGTGCAATTCTAGTCTCCTTCCTATCAGAAAGTTGTTGTGAAACTTGAACGGGTTCAGAAAAGATTTACAAGGATGTTGCCACGGTTGGAGGATTTGAGCTATAGGGAGAAGTTGAATAGGCTCAGGCTGTTTTTCCCTGGAGCGTCGGAGGCTAAGGGGTGACCTTGTGCAGGTTTATAAAATTGAGGGGCATGGATAGGGTAAATAGACAAAATCTTTTTCCTGGGGTAGGGGAGTCCGGAACTAGAAGACATAGATTTAGGGTGAGAGGGGAAAGATACAAAAGAGACCTAAGGGGCAACGTTTTCACTCAGAATGGTACATGTATGCAATGCGATGCCAGAGGAAGTGGTGGAGGCTGGTACAATTGCAACATTGAAGAGGCATTTGGATGGGTATATGAATAGGAAGGGTTTGGAGGGATATGGGCCGGGTGCTGGCAGGTGGCTCTAGATTGGATTGGGATATCTGGTCGGCATAGACGAGTTGGACCGAAGAGTCTGTTTCCATGCTGTACATCTCTACGACTCTTCCCTAACTCCCTAAATTTCTAATTTTAGGGACCTCACTTTTTTTTAGCAATCTCATTGGTGCAATATGAACCATGATCTTTGGCTGTTCGCCATGCCCCTAAAGAATACCCTGCAGTCATTCACTGATGTCCTTGACCCTTGCACCAGGGAGACACATCTCTGGTCACGTCTCAAACCACAAATGCAGGCTGTTCCCTTAACTATTGAATTGCCTATGCTCTTATTCTTGCAGCTCAAGACACAGGTTGGGCATTTACACAGCTGCCATGGATTAAGCATTTTTTTTTTCAGACTATTTCGTTTAAACTGGAGCTGAGAAGGTCGAAAATCTAATTACTCACCATTTCATGCAATGAATCCAGTTCTGTCTCTGTCTTGGGTTTCTTTTTCTCAACACCTACTGAAAGCAATGCTGAGTGCCCATCTCTGGTGCTGCTCCTTATACATTGTGATATGACAGTAACCTGTAACTGTAAGGTACTTGGTTGGAATATATCAAATAAACCATAAAAATTACATACCGAATATAAGGACTTTTTAAAATTGTTACATGCGCATTCAGTCAGTAGGCTCTTTTCATTTTTTTTCTTTGAAAATAGCTGCTTTCCTAAGTCAAAATTTCTAGATTTGCTAAGTGAATACCTGTGCTGTGTTCGACCCCAATCTAGACGAGTCAAGAAAATTTTAAATGGTGGGCCTTTCTCATTTATATCCCCAGTGTTCATTATAGATTTAAAGACAGACAGCCTCCCATTTGTCTATGATATATTAAGTTCTGTTTCATTGCTGTCACGTAGTTGCAGGATCATTGTGTCAGCATTTGGTGTTTGTTATTAGGTGAAATTGCATATATCACTGCAAGCTTGCATTTGAGGAAAAGTAAGTCAAAACATTGTGGTAGCTGACCCTCATAGTCAAATTGATACATTCCATTAGGTCCAAGCTGTAAAGTCTGAAGTCAATATTTCTTTAGTTCCAAGTTTGGGGTGGCAGGGTAGCAGTGGCATTTAATTTTGATCCTTAGTTCCCCTGGTGGCTAGTGACGGTGTTATTCTACTTGTTGTTGTTGTTGTGCCAGAGGTCCCACAGTGTCTTTAGTTCAGGAATTTCTAGCATGTTTAGCCAGTAATAATGAGGGAACAACAGTGCATGTTAGTGTTGGAATGTTGTGAAAGTGACAATCTTGCAGGTGATATTTTACCCATTGTTTTGCTGCCGCCTTGGTGGGAAAGGTTATGGAACTTTGAGATACTTTTGAGAAAAGCTCGTTGAGTTGTTGCACTGGATGGTTATGTGCTGAAGCCACTATATTTATAGTAGAGAGGATTAATATTGTATCCAGTTAAAGGGACAAAGACTGAGCCCTATTATGCACTAAATTGTCTTTGTGTTTCTTGAATGTATTAGCTGTAACCATGCAGCTGGATCTACAATCTCATTATCTATTTGTAGTTTGTCAATGATGAAGCAAGAGGTCAGTTTCTCTTCCCAGGGTATCTAACTCTTAAGCTTTTAGCTATGTTGTTGATATGGCTGGGCTTCTGGTCAGTGAGGCAATGGCGATGATTGGTGAATCGTTGGTGCAATTAAAGATGGAAGGATGGGGCCTTTGCCACATTGATTTACCAAGTCAAACCCAGTGTAAATAATATCCTGCCACCAGATGGCCCAAACTGGCTTATTGTCTAGGCCTTGCGGTAATCTGTGATCAACTCTTTCCTTTAGAAGAGTTGGGAATCTAGCTGACCACTGCAGAATAGCCAACAAGCAGGCTGGCTTCTGATTTTGAGAGGGAAAGCCACGCAATTAACTGAGACATTACTGTAATGTCCTGGGCAAATCCACAACCCAGTTTCATTGTAAAGCTGTTCTGCTGAGCTTGATTGATTTTTCAGTTTTTCTGGATGTTGTGGTTCCATGCTTTGGAATTGGTGGCCCCTCCTTTTGAAACACAGTTCTTGCACCATGCCTGAAATAAAGCTGTAATTGGCTGCAACTAAGGAGTATGTTGAATTGGAATGTGAGCATTTCTGAAGTGCAGCAGAATTGCACTGTCCTAATTCCCTTTAGGGAAGGGCAGTCAATACCTCTTTCTAAATACAACATTATCTGCAATATCCAGTAGCCAAATCTCAGCCAATTAACAAAATGGCTTGAATTTTTCATCTGCGCTCACGAGTTGTCTTGGTTACATCCAAATCTTTTATTAGCTTAGGAAACAAAATAAATTCCTTCAAAAAAACAAGTGTTTATGATTTTCCAGGTTGAATAATTTTACGTCAATTTCTACTGTCGGTTCAATTCTTCATTCAGATAAAGAATTCATCAACCAAGTCAAATTTCCTTCCTAGCTTTAATTAGCAACTTTTTCACAGTGGCCATTTATGGTTTTTTTCAATTTTAAACAATGTTGAAAGTCTGAAAACTGTTTAATTTAGCAACATGTTAAGAAATGAAAGCTAATTTTGTACCACTTGTTCGGCAATACAACAATTTCTGTTTCATGACCTCTTGTGTTTAATTAGTTTGTCAAGAGATTTTGAGGTCTGTAGATCTCAAATATTATTTTTCTGCCTTTCAGATGATAAGAAAACTGATATTGACCATGAAACTGTGGTGGAGGAACAAATCATTGGAGAAAATTCTCCACCCGATTACTCTGAATACATGACTGGCAAGAAACTTCCCCCTGGTGGGATACCTGGTATTGATCTCTCTGACCCAAAGCAGCTGGCAGAATTTGCAAGGTAAGCAGTTTTACAAATATCAATTCCTTCAAATCTGTCTGGACCAGCAAAGTTACAAGGCTGCTTTTTTTTTAAGAAAACAAAAGAAACCCATGACAACCACTACCTCACTGAACAAAGTTAAAACTTTGCTCCGAAAGCTAGTGTACTTCCAATTAAACCTGTTGGACTATAACCTGGTGTTGTGTGATTTTTAACTTTGTACACCCCAGTCCAACACCGGCATCTCCAAATCATTGCTGGAAAAGGAATGTTAACTAAGTAGGGATTTACCTTGGAACAGTTTCTTTCTAAATAAGTTGTTTTCTAATGTTTTTCATAAGTAGATAGCTGAAGTAAATCAGAACAGGGGCAATTCAGCCCTCCAAACCTGGTCCACTGTTCGTTATGAACATGTTTGATAATTCAACTCAGTACCCTGATCCTGCTTTTGTTTCATGCCTTTGATCCCCGTAGCCTTAAGAACTATAAATAACTTCTTGAAAACGTTCAATGTTTTGGCCTCAATCGTTTCTTCGGTACAGAATTCCACAGTTCATCACTCTGAGTGAAGAAATTTGTTCTGATCTCCGTCCCAAATGGTCAGCGTCATATCCTTAGCCTCTGACCCCTAGTTGTGCACTTCTGGTCATCAGAATATCCTTCCTATATTTTAGTCCTGTTGGAGTTTTATCGCTTTATAGAAGATTCTGTCCCTCCTTCTGAACCTAAACCAGTCCAATCTCTGTACGTATGTCAGTCTTTCCATTACCAAGAATCATTCTGGTAAGCCTTTGGCACACTCGCTCTATAGTTAGGACATCTTTCCTCAGGTAACAAGACCAAAACTGCACTCAGTCCTACAGGTGTGGGCTCTCAAAGATCCTGTCTAATTGCAGGAAGACATTCTTGCTCCTATACAGCAACAAACTAAATATTTAACTAGTAAATTAAATTTAATGGGCTCATGATGCCAACTTTTGCAGTCTGAAAAGTTAGTGTAGAAAGAAGCTGTTCAGCCCATTGTGCCTGTGCTAACTTGTTAAATGAGTACCAATCTCCTTCCCCAAATCCCTGCACATTAATCATTCACTGCCATTTTGAATGCCTTTTTAGGGTGTCGTTTTAATGGGGAGAATAAAAAAAAGTCTCAATCATGTTAATGAGAATTGCAGGGAAATGATGTTCCTACTGCCCAGAGGGCTACTTAGCTAAATTCAGTGACCTCGGGCTCAGGTTGGCAATTTTAGATTTATAAACTCGAAGCAGTGTGAAGAGATACTGTGGGAACTTTAAACTAAAATGGTTTCCAATCTTATTACATTACATGCAAGTTTCCCAACATTTCATGATGCATAATTATCCTATCCACTGGGACTTCAGCAAAGCTGTTTAGCAGAACTTCGTCTCCTGGTGATCAGCCTGCCATTTCAGGTTACTAGTGAGCCAGACTGATTATCAAATCATGACCACATGCCCTAGCACAAATATTGGATTTCAGAGAATGTCTTTGTCTTTGAGGGTGTATTGTTCTTTTCAGCTCATTTTCAATCATGCAATGTACAAGAATATTAGGAGTAGCACATTCAGTAAGATGCTAATCTGATAGCAACTTCAAAATTGTACTCCCACCTAACCCGGGAGTGCCTACCAAGAATTTAAGTACTCCCAAATAATTTTTGTATTTGCATATTAACCTTTTGCGATTTATGTGTAAAGGATACCAAGCTCCCTCTGCACCTCAGTTCACAATATGTCATCATTTAGCTCATTATTTTTTCTGCCAAAATTGACTATTACATTTCCTGCAGTTTTCTCCATTTGCTACATCTTCTCCCATTCATTTAATCTATCATTACTTTCTTGTAGTGTCCTTGAGTCCTCTTCACAGTTTCCTTTTCTGTCAATCTGTGCCATCAGACTTGGCAACCATACTTTTCATCTCTACATTGAAGTTATTTACATAAATTGGGAACATTGAGATCCCAGCACTAATTCCTTTGCACTCACTACTTAGTACATTTTTGCCAGTCTGAACAATATGCATTTATGCCTATTTCCTGCTGCCTATTAGCCAGCCAATTGTTTTTACCATGTGAATATGTTACCCCTTTCACAATAAGTTTTTTTTTATTTTCTGCTTTTAGCTGTGGTGTGGCACATTATGAAATATCTTCACTGTATCAAATAGCTTCTGGAAATTTCAGGTACATCCACCAGTTCCTTTTTTACCCCAACACTTGTTAGCTCTTCAAAATGCACTAATAGACTGGTCAAACATGATTGAATCGGACTATCCCTGAATCATGGGAGTTTTGGAAAATTAAAACCACTGCTTATTAATGAATTAGTTCATTTAGTCTCCTCTTGTAAGAGCCTAGGATGAAGTTCATCATGATCTGTGCACAACCCACAACTCCAACAATTTACAAAATATAATTTCTCTAGCGATATTTCCCCCCCCCCCCCCCCCCCCCCCCCGACCTATTGCTTTTTTTTTTTGGGATGTTGCTTGTATCTGCAGTAGTGAAGACTAATGTAAATTACTTGTCAAAAGATTGACAGGACCTAAGTCTGAGATCTCACACTTAAATTATGTATTGGAAGTGATACACAATACCAACTCCAATGTCACTAGTATCGATGGTGACTTCAAAAGATTTTGAAATATTTGGTGTAGCTAAAACTGGTTTGGTGTTTAGTATTGATGTCAAATGGTCGAACACCTTCTGGCATTGTTCTGTCCACCGAAACTTTGTATTCTTCAGCAAATCGGTTAGTGGTGCCACTACTGCTGAAGTTTGGAACAAACTTCTGATAGAATCCGACGAGTCTCAAGAATCGAAGCACATCTTTCTTCGAGGTTGGTCATGGAAATTTCTCGATGGCCTTCGTCTTTGTGTCCCGTGGGGTCAACCTTCCATGACTGATGCTATGTCCCAAGAACATCACCTCTGCTTTCGTGAATTCAATTTTATTTAAGTTTATTGCCAGTTTTACCCCTCAGTCGTTCAAAGAGCTCTACCAACTGTACCATGTGATCTTTCCAGGACTTACTAAAAATCGCTACATAGTCCAAATAGACGACACAATGTGGTTTTTTTTGTAAATCTATTTATTTGCAAATTTTTTTAACTTTACAAATGTATAAAATTATTGAAAAATACAATCAATAACAAATATCAGCATAATAAAAACTAAAAAGCCACAAATTACAATACAACTACTCTCGACCAACTACTGACCTACCCTATAATACAAAACAAACCCTAACACTGTGCAAAGCAACATCAAAAAAAGCAAAAAAAACCCACACAATACAGAACAGCTATGCTGGACGCAAAGCTCCCAAACAAAAGAATGGGAGCATTGTGTGTGTGTGTGTATATAATATATCCGTATTAACTGAGACCCCCCCTCCAGGGCCCAGGGCTTGACAAATCTAACCAACCTGGTTAGATAAACGCCCTCGTTAGGATAACTGACAAATCTATATCCTGATAACTCAAGTAGGGCTGCAGTGTCTTATAAAAATGGTCTGTTGTGTGGTGCACCATGTTTGTAAAAACTTCCAAGGGAATGTGCTCCATAATTAATTTCTGCAATTCCAGTAAGCCCGGAAGGTTCTCCGACACCCAATTCATCAGCATATTCTTCCGCGCACAGTATGCAAGAATATTAAATAGTTTCTTCCCATGCCCGTCTAAAGATGATAAATTCGGTAGACCTAAGAGGAGAGATATCGGGTCTGCTTTGACTTCAGTCCTCAATACCCTCCCTATCTCTCCTGCCACAGCGCTCCAATAAACATGGAGCCTGTGGCATGCCCAGATGCAATGGGTAAGAGTACCTACACTTATTTTACATTTGGGGCACACTGAAGATTCCCCTTTTTTAAACTTCGCCAGATGGTCTGGTGCCAGATGAGCCCTGTACAGAACTTCTAACTGCGTAGCGCATGTCCTATTACAGATTGAGATCTTTTGAGTATTCTCCCATATGTTCTCCCATGTTTCAGAAGAGATCTCCACTCCTAGCTCTTGCTCCCAGACCCCTCATAACCGGTTAATATCCTGCCAGGCCCTGTCACCCAGCAGGGGATAGAGGGCACTAACCGAAAGGGTGCTCGTGGAATGTAGCAACAGCTTCTCTGTATTGGGCTTATAGGGCTTAGTCATCTTCTGGATGAAATCGCTAACTTGAAAAAAAAGGAAAAGATCTCTGCTGGGTAACCTGTATTTGCAGCTCAGTTGCTCAAAAGACATCATAACCTCTCCCCTCAAACAAGTCTCCCAAACTAGAAACTCCTCTCACTGCCCATAGTTTGAACACTGAGTCCATCGTCCCTGGTCTCAGTGGCATGTCAACTATAGGTGTAAGTGGCGAAGTCTTGGATAAACAACCCTCACTCTGATGCATCGCCCTCCATGCCTTGACTGTACTAATGACAATGGGGTTCTGGCAGTAGTCCATAACTGTCCTTATCCATGAACAACAGGTTAATAAGAGGGCACTTTGCTTGGGAGGCCTCAATATTGAGCCATATTGAGTTTGGATCGTTATCTACCCAATCGGAGACAAAGGACAGCAGAGAACTCAGTTGATACCTTCTGATGTCTGGGAAATCAACTCCTCTCCCTCCTTGAGGCAACTGCAATTTATTAAGTTTGATGAGGGGCTGCCCACGATGCCAAAGGAACCAAACCACCCCATAAGCTTCCGCGCGTTGACCTGGGAAACGTTATAGGGAATATGAGCGTGGGATAAAGCAAACGAGGAAGAACATGCATCTTAATGAGAGAGATTCGGCCCTGCCATGAAATTGGAAGAGCCTCCTATCTATGCAGATCTTGCCTAATGGCGAGCAAGTGAGCAAAGTTAGTCCGAAATAACAGATCAAACTTAGGGGTAATAAAAATGCCTGGGTGTCAGAATCCTGCCCGTGACCACTTGAAAGGGAACTTAGGGCCACCTTCAACTTCTGGCATATCCTTAAGGTTCCCCAAAGGCATAGCCTCCGATTTTGCAAAGTTAATCTTATATCCTGAAATAGCTCCAAATGAATTGATACATTGTATCAAATGGGGTGTGGAGGTCTTTGGGTTCGATAACACAGGATATCATCCACATACAGTGTAGTCTTGTGTGCGCTCGATCCCACTTCCGGAGCGGTTATGTGGATGTTCTGACGAATGGTTTCTGCCAACGGCTCTATCACCAATGTAAACAACAATGGTGAGAGGGGGCAGCCTTGCCGACCACCCCTACCAATTGTAAAATTCCCAGACTTCGCCCTATTAGTGATGACCATGGCCAGTGGTGGTGATATAAAACCTCCACCTGCCTAGCAGAGACTCCACCCAACCCAAACTGCTCTAAGACACAAAAAAGATAAGGCCATTCCACCTGGTCAAATGCTTTCTCTGTATCTAAGGAAATCACCAACCCCTGAATCGATCGTTGCTGACAAACCTGGGCCATATTCAGCAACCTTCTGATATTATTAGAGGACCTACAGCCCATAATGGCACTGTGTGTTAACCCAGTCACAATTCTGTTCATGAGTCTTTGGAATGAGGCTGGTGCGTTCTTCATTCCAAAGGGTATCACTTTAAACTGATGTAGCCCATTTGGGGTTACAAGTGCAGAAATTTATTTTGCTGACTCTGATAAAGGTACCTGCCAGTAACCATGCATTAAGTCAGCTTGGTAATGTAATTGGCTTGTCTGACTTTCTCGATACAGTCCTCCAATATAGGAATTGGAGAAGAGTCTGATTTTTGTAACTGATGACCTTCCAATGATCAGCGCAGAATTGTTGATACCTGTCTAGTTTGGGAACTAAGATGATTGGCGAACTCCACTCGCTCTGGCTTGGTTCAATTATGTCCTCGTTGAGCATGTTCTCCACCTCCATCTGGACCTGTCTGGCTTTGAAAGGATTAAGCTGTTAGGGTGGGTTTTTTTCAGAGTGGTATTCCCTACTATATCTACTTGATGTACAATAGCATTAGTCCTCCAATATGAATGAGATACCTTTTATCCCAATTATTTGAGTAGACCCAACAATATACCTCACAACATGGTCTTAGAGTTTGGATGCCACATTTCTAAAGCTCCCTGGGATTCAGGGTGATACACTGTATACCTAAGCTATCTATAACCACCTTAAACAACTTAGCCATAAAATTTCAGCCTTTGTCCGATTGAATCTCTCTGGATAGCCCAAAATCTATTAACTCCTCTACCATCTTTTTTGCCTTGATACTCCATAATGGAATTGCCTCTGGAAATCTGGTAGACCCATCCGTTATGGTTAACAAGTACTGGTTTCCACTTTTAGTTCTCAGCAAGGGACCTTCACAGTCAGTTATAACTCTCATGAAAGGTTCTTCAAATACAGGAATTGGCAACAAAGGTGCTTGTTTTATTACTGCCTGTGGCTAAGCTACCATTTGGCATGCATGGCAAATGTTAACCGCATCCTCGTGCATTCCAGGTCAATGGAAATGTTTTTGTACCTTAGCCCTAGGTGGTAGTTCATGTGCTACCCATAACACTTCCTGTCTGTATGCTACAGGCAATGCAATCTGGTGCACTGTTACCAGTACACTCTACTTTTGGTTTAGTAATGTAGGATCTCCCCTTCTCCCAACTTCTATCCCTCAAAGGACAAAATTCTGCCTGGAATGCTTGTCTTACGCACCAACATGTACTCATCTGCTAGTTCTACCGCCATTCTCACTTCCTGAACTTTCTGTTCCTCCATGTGAATTCTTAATCTCTAGAAGTGAGTTTTTAAGCTCTTTCAGCAGAATAATTACGCTTTTGAGCCTCAAAGTCTTATCTATTTTCAAAGCATGCACCCATTGCTCAAAATGACTATGTTTAATTTTTCCAAACTCAACAGAAGTCTGACCTGGTTCCTCCTTTGTGTTTCTGAACCACTATCTATATGCTTCTGGTACCAATTCGTAAGCACTTAAAATAACCTGTTTAACCTCTTCATAATCTCTTGACACCTCACCTGACAGTGCAGCAAATACCTCACTGCCTACCACTTTAGCCTGAACGAGCATTGCCCATGCAATCTGTGACTCCATCTGCCTTGCCAATTTTTCAAATGAAATAAAGAAGGCGTCAATGTCTTTCTCATCAAAATGTGGCAGAGTTTTGACATATTTATATATATCACTACCTTTTAATCTCCATCCTGTTAACATGACTTTGCTGACTAAGTCGCAATTTCTCAAGTTCAAATTCTCTCTTGCTTTCTCTCTCCCTTTGCTCAGGTAAGAAAGACTCGCTGATTCTCTCGCGCACTCTAGCTCTCGCTCTCTATCTCTCTCTCGCGCACTCTAGCTCTCGCTCTCTTGCTCTCACTCTCGCGGGCACGCGCTCTCTCTCAATTAAATCAACCACAAGTCACCGAAATGAAACAAATTTTCTCACTTACATTTTTTAATAGGTATTTTTATTGAAAATTTAACATTTTTACAAGTTTACAAAATTTAAAAAAACCATGTATAAACATTGATATACAATTAAATCTTAAATAAATAATAATCAAAATTTAACAAAAGAAAAATACAGAGAGGGGAAAAAAAAACTCAACTAACTACTAATCTAACCTACAACTAACCAGAATGTATAATTAAGTCTCTTACATTATTCAAATAAGAGGAAAAAAAACCGACGGATAACACAGAAATTGGGTAGTGAGATACATGCTCGGAATGTATTAACATCAAGTGTAACAAAATCCGTATTCGTGCGGGATTCCTCTCCCAAGAGGCCCCGGACCAGCCAGGTTTGCCATCTCAAATAAAAGTCCTTGTTAGGATGGCCGAAATATCTGTATTTATATAATTCAAGAAGGGCTGCCATATTTTGTGGAATAATGCGGTCTTTTGGTGCACCATATTTGTAAGGAAGTCGAGAGGAATACATTATTAATCTGTGCCAATTTGAAAGGCCAGGGGGACCCTCAGACACCCAGTTTACCAAAATATTTTTCCTTGCACAGAAAGAGAGAATAGAAAATAATCTCTTCCTGTGCACATCCAGGGAGGGTAAGTTTGAAAAGCCCAAAAGGAGAGATACAGGATCCACTCTAATTTCCGTTCCTAAGATTTCTGTCAGAGCACTTGCTACTTTAGTCCAATATCTATGGATCTTATGACAGGTCCATAAGCAGTGTACAAGAGTGCCCACTTCTGTTACATTTGGGACACGTTGGAGATGCTCCGGCCTTAAATTTTGCCAATCGATCCGGTGCTATATGGGCCCTATGAAGTATCTTCAGCTGAGTTGCCTGAGTTCTGTTGCAGATGGTGATTCTTCTGGCGTTTTCCCAAATGTCATTCCACATTTCTATAGAGATTTCTAGTCCCAAATCCTGATCCCATCTTTTAAGCAGATTGTCCATATCTCCTGATACTTCATCATGTAGTAAATGATAAATAGTACTGATGGAAGATACCCCCATTGGTTGTAGCACTCTACGTTCTCTATCTGATTTATAAAGACTATCTAATAACGTAGTCTTCTTCTGTATGTAATCTCGAATTTGAAAGTATCGAAAGCAGTCTCCATTCGGTAATCCAAATTTCTGACATCAGGACCCCTTCTTTAAACAGATCCCCTAAACATGAGATACCCCTGGATCTCCAGAGTTTGAAAGTGGCATCTGTAAACCCTGGTTGAAATCCCCATGCTCGCACTATCGGAGCATAGGGGGATGTTTTATGTGAGTTGCCCTCATTTTGCCGCATTATATTCCAAGCTTTAATTGTGTTTAGTATTATAGGGTTTTTACAGTGGTCCGTAATGATTTTCCTCTTGTCTGAAAATAAAAAGTTAGTAAGTGGGCATTTTACTTGAAGCCTCGATGTCCAGCCGGATTGATTGCGGGTCAGACAAGACCCAATCAGCTATGTAACTTAACTGATATTTCCTAAAATCTGGGAAATCCAATCCTCCCCTTGCCTGTGGAAGCTGTAGCTGCTTCAGCTTAATGAGGGGCCGTCTATGATTCCAGATAAAGGAACCCAAACAGCCATATAATTTACGTAGTGCCAGCCTCTGCAGCATCACCGTAAGCATTCTCATAGGGTATAGGAGATGGGGCAGGACATTCATTTTAATTAGTGCTATTCTTCCCAGCCAGGAAATTGGAAGGTCTCACCATTGCTGGAGGTCCTACCTTATCCTTTCCAGTAAATGCACATAGTTAGCCTTGTATAACTGACCAAATACTGGGGTAATAAAAAATGCTTAAATATAAGATACCCTCCAGGGACCACTGAAAGGGATCCGTCCAATAAGTGGGATATACTAGCAAGGTCACCCATTGGCATAGCCTCCGATTTTGAGAAATTAATTTTATAGCCTGAGAATGCGCTAAATGTATTAATAACTTGGATTAAGTGAGGTACGGACATCAGAGGATTACTGAGAAATAGAAGAACATCATCTGCATAAAGGGTAATTTTAGTTTACCTGTACCAATCCTCGGGGCCGTTATATTAGGATCAGCCCGTATAGCTTCTGCTAGTGGTTCAATTATTAGCGTAAATAGCAATGGCGAGAGAGGACATCCCTGATGGCAGCCCCTATCCACACTGAAGCTATCTGAGCCAAATCCATTGGTAATCACAATTGCCTTGGGATCACTATACAGTGGTGAGACCCATTTGGTAAACACCTTTCCAACGCCAAACCTTTCCAATGTGTAACATAGATATGACCATTCAACCCTGTCGAATGCCTTTTCCACGTCTAATGAAACTACTATTCCTGGTATCTTTCCCTGATGGCAGGCTTGAATCACATTCAAAACCCTTCTAACATTATTGGATAATCCACAGCCCTTAATAAACCCCGTCTGATCCTCCTTTATAATATGTGGCAATACCCTTTCTAGCCTCAATGCTAACATTTTAGAGAGGATTTTAAAATCTACATTTAGCAAGGATATTGGTCTGTATGATGCGCAATCTTCTGGGTCCATTCCTTTTTTTTAAGGATAAGAAGGATATTCGCCTCTTTCTGCGAAGGCGGGAGACAGCCTTGACTGTATGAATAGTTATACATATCCATAAGTGGACTGGCCAATATTCCTGTAAACTCCTTATAGAATTCAGCTTGAAACCCATCTGGGCCAGGTGCCTTACCGCTCTGAAGTTGCCTGAATGCGTCAAGTGTTTCTTGGATTGTTGGGTGAACATTCAAGACCGATACCTGTTCCGGAATTAGGTCCGGAAAGGTCAGATTTTTTTAAAAAATGACTGCATCCTCCTGGTCCTGTCTTCACAATCCTGTGATTTATATAAATCAGAATAAAATTTTCTAAAGATTGCATTAATCCTTTTATGATCGTGAGTCAAAATACCTGTACTTTCCTTGATAGACGTGGTAGTTTGAGGGGCCTTCTTTTTCTTTGCAAGAAACGCAAAGTATCTACTGGGTTTATTGCCAAATTCATATAACCTTTGTTTTGTAAATAATATTTCCCTCTTAGCCGTTTGGGTAAGGTGGTGTTTAGAGCTGTCCTAAGGGCCGTAATCCTTTGCAATTTGATAAGAGAAGGTCTGTCAGCGTATGCTGTTTCAGCTGTTTTTAAGCAAGCTTCGAGCAGACGCTGTTGTTCTCCCTTTAATTTTTTCTGGTTCGCTGAGTAGGAGATGATCAAACCTCGCGTGTAAGCTTTAGCCGTACCTGAATTAATTTCTAAAAAAGTTTTAAATTCTTGAGAGAAGTACTTTACAGATTTACTATCTTTCATCAGGAAGGGGTCCATATGCCAATGCCGGGGGGATGTCTCATTGTTCCTCGCCTTGATTTCCATATATACAGCAGTGTGATCGGAAATTGCTATACTGCCTATTTTACAGGATGATATGGAATTTTTAAAAATCGAGGGGGCAAAAACATATCGATTCTGGTATGACATTTATGTGGATTGGAGTAAAAAGAAAAATCTCTGCCCTGTGGATGAAGGCATCTCTATATATCTTCTCATCCTAATTCTTTGTTCAAATCCACCAGTTGTCTAGATCTGGGGGATACTCCTGCAGTACTCTTGGGAATCCTATCTATTTCCGGATCCATAATACAATTAAAGTCTCCCCCTATAATTGTACGATGAGCTCTGAGAGCCATCAATTTTGAGAAAGCTTCCGTTATAAATTTAAAAGGATGTGCCGGGAGGCAATACAAATTTAAAATCCCATATTCCTCTCCATTTATAAGGGCTTTAATCAGAATATATTGTCCAGCTAGAGTTAACAGTGAGCACCCTACCCCCCACCCATACCTACACCTGGATATATTTGGTAATGTTAATACCATGTATAAACATATATAACTGTAAAATTACAGCCTCAACAAGTAATAATTAAATATAATAATACAAAATAACAAGGGAAAACAACCCTGCTCCAAGAGACAGGGATAAAATAGGATAAGGTAACCGCCTCCCCCACCAACATTAACTAGGCCCCCCCCCCCCCCGGCCTATATATAGAATTTTTTAAAAAGGGAGAAAATCGTTAAGTAGAGAACAAATAAATAAATCCCTCTCCCCACCCCCCAAGACGATGATAAGCAGGTTTTTTAAAAAAAGGGATTAATATTTTTAAAAATGGGGGGGATGTAAACTGGAGTGGGGGGAAAGCAAACCAACATCTATTAACTCTTAGAATTGATCAAAGAGAGTCCAAAAATTCCTTGGCCTTTTCCGGCAATCCGAAGTTATACACGGACCCTTCATGGTTAAAGCGTAGTGTCGCTGGATAGCACAAGGAGTACTGAATATTTAAGTCCCTTAAACACTTCGCTTCATCAAACGCCTTCCTCTTTCGGACCAGAGCTGGGGAAAAGTCCTGGAATAACATGATCTTGGAATCTTTAAAGATCATGGCTTGGGGATCTTTTCCAAGATTTCTGGAGGAATCTAAGAGTATCTGCCTCCTTGAGGCTCTGCAGCCGGAACAGGACCAGGCGGGGGTGCTGGTTTGAGCCGGGCCCGCGTATTGCAACCCGGTAGGCCCATTCCACCCTTATCTGGCCTGATCCAGCCACCAGATTTAAAAGCTGTGGAAGCCACTGTTCAAGGAACACTGTAAGCTGGCCTTCCTCTTCCCGTTCGGGAAGGCCCAGCAAACGCTCGAGGTCGTCGATGTGATTCTCTAAAGTCTGGACTCGCTGTTCGAGAGTCCGGACCCAAATGCACGGCTGATTATGCTGTAGTTTCGGAGGTTGCCGCCTTTAGCTCCGCCTCTCCGACTCGGCGCTCAATTTCCTTGATGTCGTGCTTTTGCAGCGCGGCCAAGAGTGAGTCCCATCAGCTTCGGGTTTCTTCAATGAAAGCATCAACCTTTGCATCGAATTTGGAGATTATTTCCACAAGGCTTGCCACCGTAGGTTAGATTAGATTACTTACAGTGTGGAAACAGGCCCTTCGGCCCAACAAGTCCACACCGCCCCGCCGAAGCGCAACCCACCCACACCCCTGCATTTACCCCTTACCTAACACTACAGGCAATTTAGCATGGCCAGTTCACCTGACCTGCACATCTTTGGACTGTGGGAGGAAACCGGAGCACCCGGAGGAAACCCACGCAGACACTGGGAGAACATGCAAACGCCACACAGTCAGTCGCCTGAGGCAGGAATTGAACCCGGGTCTCTGGTGCTGTGAGGCAGCAGTACTAACCACTGTGCCACCGTGCTGCCCACAAGTAAGTCCCCCAGGATGGCTGCGGACACCTCAGCTGCAGCTGGAGAGGGTGGGAGAGGGGTTCCTGCTTGCTGAGAGCTGTGGGCTCCCTTCCCTTTAGTCATTTTTATTGGAGGTTAAATTGTTTAAATACAATATTAAACAAATAATTACATTATTTAAAATAATTTTTACTTAATTTGGTGAGAGTGGTGGGGGCAGATGACCCACTTTGCCCAAGTCTTGGGAGAAGCACTGTCGACTCAGACTTGCTGGGTCGCCGCCATCTTGGATCCCCCCCTCTCACTTATGTTTTATTTAAAGATCTAAGACACTAACCTGCAGGTGTTTAGGTCTACTGGAATTCACGTACCCCCAAATCTATTCAAATCTGTTTAAACCAGTTCAAATCCCAACAACGAGCCCCCAAACTATTACGACACGGGGTAAAACTTCCTGTTAAATTTAAAACGAGCACCACAGAAAAGATTTATCCCGTGTAGTAATCTAAGAAAATTCGAGAGGTAAAGAACTATTTGAAGTAAAAATTATCAACTTTATTTCCTAAAGTATAACAGACAATAATTAGCTAACGACTATTTACAACTCCTTCCTCTAACCTTTTACCTTCCCCTTCTCCAATACTAGTCTGGTAAAACTCCCGAGCAAGATTTACAAAACAAAACTCCTTATCTCAAAATCAGACCGCTTTTGAGTTCTCTTTATTCCTGTCTTTTTTTGGGGGATTCCGCTTCACAGGTTACTGATCGATAAAGGTACCTTTAAGAGAGCTATGTTTTAGGCAGTCTTTACATGCTTAGCATGACAGTACTCTTCTAAACTTTTCATTTTTCTCTAGTCGTATACCTCCACAGCATCAGATTGTGTCATTGGCTTTTAAGATAGTCAATATACTAAATTCAAACTTAATTGGAATTTGATATTTTTGGGGTATAATCTAAATAGATTGGCCGAATTAGAATTTGTTTTTGTCTCACAGCAACTCAGCTAGTGCTAGCTGTTCTGAACCACATGTTACATTGTATCTTATTGAGAACACTTGGTGCTGTCACTGCTAGCTTTTAACTCTCTTAAAGGTACTGTACACCCATGTTGTATTTATTTATTTTCAAGCCTCCTTGAAGAAGAACTGGGCTATGAAAAATATTTTTTCTACCTCTTCGTCACTTTGTTTGGCTGAACATTAAATCGTGTAAAGAACTTTGTCAGAAGTCACATGTCACCAAGTTGTAGACTGACTGGTTTATTACAAATCACAAACTTTCAGAGCCCTGCTCTTTTGTCAGATGAAGTTCCAAGTTCTGCTTTACCTGACAAAGGAGCAGTGCTTTGAAAACTTGATTTAAAATAAACCTGTTTGACTGTAACCTAGTGTCTTGTGACTTGTTGCTTTGTCCACCCCACTCCAACATCGGCATCCCCACATAATTTAATTAACTGAAGTTCTTGCGATCCTTTTTTGTGGTGGGTGTTTGGTAAGGTCCTGATCATTCAGGGCAAGTACTTCCTTTAGGGTATTTAATGATAGCTCTTTCAACATTTTCGTTCCAGGCAATATTGTAAATTTTGGTATGTACTTTGCAAAACAAGGTGAAATGTGGTTGACTGATTTATAAAATGCTCAGCATTTGTAAAATGGGTTTCATGAATGTTTGATGTTAATTTCCTGTGTGTCTTGATACTTATTTCCACATTCTACATAGGATGAAGCCAAGAAAGCAGAAAGAAGATGATGCACCTAGAACCATAGCATGTCCTCACAAAGTGAGTATATGAATTGGGTAGTATTATAAATTAATTAGACTCTTGGTGTTGATGGATTGTAAGAGATGTAATTGGATTCGTAATTTGTTGTTTGCAGGCAATGGTTGCTGTTTTACTGGTAGAATTTTTGTAAACAAAAGTTACTGTTGAAGCAGATCATACAATGTATTTGGCACCCAAGTTATGGTGTGTACTTCTTTTGCTTGGCACTTATGATATTGTTTACTTGCACCTTGGGTTCTGTTCTTCATTTATGCCAGATGTCTGATTGGGAAACCTCTGAGATTTAGCTAGAAAGCCATTAATTAACTGTCTAACTTATTAAAAATGCTAAGCTAAATACACTACTGTTCCATAAGATGATACAATACAGGTACATGCTACTTGGGCCATTAGTTCCACATATAGGTTTTCTCAGCAGGACAGCAATCGGAATAAATACCGGATGGTATGAAGTTGAGTTTTCAACAAGTTCAGCTAATTTCACTTTGACAGGCTTTGATTTTAGATATGTGATTTCATTTCTTTTTGGAGCCTTTCTGATCTGCTATTTGTAGCTATTGCACTTCATTCTAAAATACTGGAATGTTGACTATCAACTGGTTCATAATATTTTACAAACTTCATTTTGTTCAGCCAAAATTATAAATGGTCTCTCCCTTTAGGTATTGTCCCTGTCTTCTCTATAGTGTTTGTCTTCCTCCTCAAAAGCCAACCCTTGACCCCTCTGTCCTCGCAAACTAACTACCCATCTCCAACCTCACATCCCTCTTCAAAATTCTTGACCAATTTATCATCATGTAAATCTATTCTCTTTGCTGGGAAATCCATGACTCAGGTTTCACCCTCTGCCACGGACCTGAAATGGCACTTCATTAAGTCCAAAATTTCCATCCTGTGTAGTTGAGACAAGGGTAAATCCTCTTTCCTTGTTCTTCTTGACCTAGAGTCTGACACAGTTGACCACACCATTCTCCTTTGTCACAGCTCCACTGTCTAATTATTCTCCTGTGACTCCATTGTTATCTGTAATCATAGTTAATGAATCTCTTTAAAATGGATTTTCTTCATACTTCTGCACTAAAATCTATTGGCCATGCACGCATCCTTGACCTTTTTTCCCTTTCATCTGCATGCTGTCCTAGGAATTCCTCAAGTACAGGTTTTCAAATGGACACTGATCCCAGCAGCTTTACCTCACAACCACCTCTTGACTGTTCCAGTGAAATGCTTATCTGAAATGCAATGCTGGATGAGCAAAAAGTTCTTTCCAGTGAAATAATGAGAAGGCTAAACTTTTGTTTTCATTCATACTTCAAATTCTATTTGTTAGAAAATTTCTCCACCTTTGTGTCCCTAGTAATGTTCAGGTTTTAAGTCAGTTTCTTCATAATTGATTTTGAGATGAACTACAGACTAATTTTTACATCCATTCGAATGGATGCATAGCGTCTGTGTAATACCTTGTCCAAAAGATCTCACTTCCAATAGTTTTTGCTTACAAAGTGCTGCACTGGATTGTTGGCCTAGATAGAGTCTTAGAGATGTACAGCATGGAAACAGACCCTTCGGTCCAACCCGTCCATGCCGACTAGATATCCCAACCCAATCTAGTCCCACCTGCCAGCACACTGCCCATATCCCTCCAAACCCTTCCTATTCATTTGCCCATCCAAATGCCTCTTAAATGTTGCAGTTGTACCAGCCTCCACCACTTCCTTTGGCAGCCCATTCCATACATGTACCACCCTCTCCATGAAAGCATTGCCCCTTAGGTCCATTTTATATCTTTCCCCTCTCACCCTAAACCTATGCCCTTTAGTTGTGGACTCCCTGACCCCTTGGGAAAAGACTTTGTCTATTTATCCTATCCATACCTCTCATAATTTTGTAAACCTCTATAAGGTAACCCCTCAGCCTCCGACACTCCAGGGAAAACAGCCCCAGCCCATTCAGCCTCTCCCCATAGCTCAAATCCTCCAATCCTGGCAACAGTGGCCTAACCAGTGTCCTGTACTGTAGCAACATGACGTCCCAACTCCTGTACTCGCTACTCTGACCAATAAAGGAAAGCATACCAAATGCCGCCTTCACTATCCTATCTACCTGCGACTCCACTTTCAAGGAGCTATGAACCTGCACTCCAAGGTCTCCTTTGTTCAGCAACACTCTCTAGGACCTTACCTGCTAAGATTTGTTTCCCAAAATGCAGCACCTTGCATTTATCTGAATTAAGCTCCATCTGCCAATTCTCGGCCCATTGGCCAATCTGATCAAGGTCCTGTTGTAATCTGAGGTAACCTTCGTTGTCCACTACACCTCCAATTTTGGTATCATCTGCAAACTTACTAACTACCTCTCATGCTCGAATCCAAATCATTTATGTAAATGACAAAAAGTAGAGGACCCAGTACTGATCTTTTGGCACTCCATTGGTTCACAGGCCTCCAGTTTGTAAAACAATCCTCCACCACCACCCTCTGCCTTCTACCTTTCAGCCAGTTCTGTATCCAAATGGCTAGTTCTCCCTGTATTCCATGAGATCTAACCTTGCTCACCAGTCTCCCATGGGGAGCCTTGATGAATGCCTTACTAAAGTCCATATAGATCACATCTATCACTCTGCCCTCATCAAATCCTTTGTTACTACTTCAAAAAAAACTCAATCAAGTTTGTGAGCCATGATTTCCCACGCACAAAGCCATGTTGACTATCCCTAATCAGTCCTTGCCTTTCTAAATACGTGTACATCCCACCTTTGGCTAAAGTCCCTAAAGTGAGATTAAAGCATAAAATCTTCTGACTGAAGTAGCTGTACTGAGCCATAGCCATAGGTGACACCTCCAATATTGGAGATTGAAGTTTTTTTACACTTGATTTTTGGAAGAGGAACCGCATTTAATTGACCCCTAATGTGAAATGAGATAAGTATAGGTTAACCCCATTGACTCTGTACCTGATGTTCCTGGAGACAAGTCTCTTGAGTGACCTGTACTAAATTTGGAAACAGCTCATTCTGCAATATCTGCAGAAGAGTTACTTAGGCAATATGAGCAAGAACATCTTGCTTTTCCTGATCGATGTCCTCATTTGCTGTTTAAACTGTACAAATAGGAATTTTGAATGTGTGAAAAGATTATGAAACTATGATGCGCTGGCTAATTATTAGATTTTTGCAGGGATTAGTACATTGTTTGATGCATTGCTGATTTCTGTGGTTCAGTATGAGCAGGGTAATTTGAGTTAGCCAGACATCTCAATTATCATAGTTGTCCAGATTGATAGCCAACATATTTGCCAGTTTGAAGTTGTTTATTTTTAATTCTGGACAGAGATCTTTGATAAAACTGAGTTGAATCTGAATGGTGCAGTATAATTGCAGGCTGATTTTGTTTTGCTTTATACTGTTCTATCAAAAAAATGTTTTAACTTGTATTCTATTGGAAATTTAGTTAAACCAGGGCAAGTGTGTTAGCTTTCAGGTTTTTTTTTTGGATCGTAATCACTGAAATATATGCTAAAATGCCTCTCGGATGATGTTTAGACTTGGCTATGTTTTCTCTAACACATTTGTATAGTGTTTGAAATCTAGGAATTATAACTTCTGTTAAATCATTCTGCCTTCTGATTTTCTAGTGTTCCTTTTGATTCGTGAGGTACTCTAGTTGTACAGGAAAGTGTTTCCGGTAGCCTAGTTTTCTTGCTTGAAACTCTAGCAATGATTGTTATAAAAATATTGGGATAGGAAAATCTGAAATATAAGATTCTTAACTTTTATACTTAGCCTTTTCAATCGCATTAATTTCAGCACTGCATTACTTACTTAATTATCCTAGATATGTACTCATTTGTTTTGAATCAATTTGTTTGATTTTTCACTAGTCAGATCAGTTTCATGGAGATAGAATGTTCAGTGATTAGAACCTTTGAGTGTGTTAGATGTTACTGAAATTGTTGTTTTGATGATTTTGCTCAAATGAATGTAATTTGTGTATGGCAGGGAAATCAAGTTCACATGAAAAGTAATAAGGGTTTGACACTTGAGCAAAAGACAAACAATTACAGACATGCTAGTTCAGTAGTAAGGCTAAAAAAAAATTTGAATTAAGACGGTGTGATTGCTGTTCCAAAAGGTTTGTGTTTCTTTTTTGTAAATGGTCTGGAGTTATGAATTCTGGCAGTAATACTGATGAAACCAAATTGAGGTTTGTGACAGGATACAAGCAGGCCAACAGCTAAACTGTTGCAGTTTAATATGAGAGAAAATGTGAAGTAATGTATGTTATCAGTACAAATAGATAAAATAAAATGAGAACAATTTTAAAAGGTATCTTTGTATGCTCTACCACAGCTATTAAAAAATAAGGCCAGTGTAAACTGGTCTCTAGAAAGACAAATCAAAACAAAGCCCAAATATATATTTTTTAAAATTGTGGTATAATTTTAGTAAAGGATTAATTTTGAAGTAAGGTTGCCAACCTGTCCTTGCTGCATTTTGTACAAAGGTACTTTTTTGAACCAACATAAATGTGTAATCTACTGAACAATCTTGAGATTGGTTTAGAAAGGTTCCATTGATTGGAAGGATCTAAAATCAATGGAAAAGTTAGTGTAGCTTCACTGACTTGCTACCAGGACTGAAAGATTAGTTATGCAAAGAGATTTGAGAAGCTGATTGATAGGTTTTCTCTTACTTTCGAAGATTTTGTTTTGTATCTTTCAATAAAATATCATGTGGAGTAATAGATGTATATTTTATGTTTATTTAATAATTGCTATTAATTTTTAAAAATGCAAATTTTTGGTTGGTCAGTCTCAAGGACAGACCTTTAATTTTGTGGCACAGAACTACCAATGTAGATGGTATTAGTTTTACCTTTTTTTAAGATTAGGTTAGGTTAGATTAGATTCCCTGCAGTGTGGAAGAAGGCCCTTCGGCCCAACAACCCAACTGACCCTCTGAAGAGTAACCCACCCAGTCCCATTTCCCTCTAACTAATGCACCTAACACTATGGGCAATTTAGCACAGCCAATTCACCTGACCTGCACATCTTTGGACTGTGGGAGGAAACCGGAGCACCCGGAGGAAACCCACACAGACACTGGGCGAATGTGCAAACTCCACACAGACAGTCGCCCAAGGTTGGATTCGAGACTGGGGCCCTGGTGCTGTGAGGCAGCAGTGCTAACCACTGAGCCACCTTACCTGTTAAAAGTAATAGAAGCTTGTGTTGCCATAAAGAGGAATTTGCATTGTCAACGCATCTATTCATCCTGTTGGAACTTTGCAGGTCATCCTGGTTTTCTTTTAAAAGTAGCCTATTTTAGGCCCAAATAAGAGGTCGGATAGGGCACTGATACATTGACACCTGTAAGTCTAGCACTAACGTGAGCTTGGATTATGGCCTCGGGTCTCTGAAGTGAGATGTGAAAGCACAACTAATCTGATTCAGTAGGAAGAGTGCTGAAATGAAGCAAATCTGGGTCATAATTTTTGTTACTATAGCATTCTTTGTTTTAGCCAGCACTCTTGATAAACTGGTGAAAATTATAATTCTCATACCGTGAAGTTTACAGTATTATAGTTATTATAGTTTTTAAAGTTTAATTACCTCAGTGTAAATGGGCGGCACGGTGGCACAGTGGTTAGCACTGCTGCCTCACAGCGCCAGAGACCTGAATTCAAGTCCCACCTCAGGCGACTGTCTGTGTGGAGTTTGCACGTTCTCCCCGTGTCTGCGTGCGTTTCCTCTGGGTGCTCCGGTTTCCTCCCACAGTCCAAAGATGTGCAGGTCAGTTGAATTGGCCATGCCAAATTGCCCGTAGTGTTAGGTAAGGGGTAAATGTAGGGGTATGGGTGGGTTGCGCTTCGGCGGGGTGGTGTGGTCTTGTTGGGCCGAAGGGCCTGTTTCCACACTGTAAGTAATCTAATCTAATCTAATTTAATAAATATACTTGTAATTCAATTGAATATTCACACAAAATATCAACAGTTGATTCAATTTTGAGTCAACTTCTCAAATACTGTGATCTACCACAGTGTCTGGGTAGTCATTTGAGAGTGCATGTGAGAAAGATCTCTGCCAGTAAGTTTTATTTAAGGCATGGTTGCATTTTATTTGTGATTCATGCTGTAAATAAACTATAACAGTGATGTATTATGTTTCCATTACTTAGCGTGTCTTTTTACATTGATTATGTGCATCTCTTGATTATCTCGGACATCTAATCAACTGGCACACTCCTGGTCCCATAGGTGCCAGTTAATTAAAAAGAAGGCTGTACTTTGGAATTATTACAAAAATGAAACAAAAGCATTTAATTTGTATCATCAACTCAAGTCTGAAGAATTTGAGTACAGTATTTTACATGTTTTTCTTGGTTTGAGAAATTCTGTTTACTATTCGCAGCCAGAGTGGAGTGATCGTATTGCAGTATAGTATCTAAGAATTAATATTAGCTTAATCTGCCTCAGATATTTAAAAAATATATATTTTGGGGAGAAGTTGAGAGGAGATGATGCCATAGTAGCAATGTTATAACCTAAAAGTTTAGGCTAATGATATAGGAACACTGATTCAAATCCCACTTTGGTAGCTGATAGAATATGAACTCAGCAAATAAATCTGGGGTACAAAGCTAACCTCAGAAATTATGATCGTGAAAGTATAATTATTGTTAAATTAAAACTATTCATTAATGTCCTTTTTTTTTGAAAGAAAGAAATTGGTCATTCTTACCTGGTATAACGTTTGTATGATTCCTGACCCAGCAATGTATGACTATTGTGCTTTCTGAAACCACCAAGCAAACCATTAAGCTCAAGGGAAATTATGGATAGGTGGTAAATGCTCACCTTGCCAGTGATACCCAAATCCCATGAAAGAATTGAGTTTAAAAAATGGAATGGACTTGAATGAGTATCATTATTAAGGATGTAATTTGAATCGAGTTACTGACGAGTCAGTTATTTGATGTAAATTAAACTAATATTACATTTGGGGGTAAAACAATTTATAATGTTTGTGTCCAATCTTTGAAAATGAACCTCTGGTGAAAGACTTGATTGCAGTAGGCCTACACAGTTGATTTTGCATTATTATGGAGCATCGAGCAAATTACAAGTATATTCAACTGGCCCGTGTATTAATCATCTGTTAAAATCTTTGTGCCATTCACAGCATTGCTTACCTTTTGTAAACTTTCCTCCTGGGCTCATACCCCTCTATACGAGGATAAATGACTGCTTCCTGGAACAAACTTGAGGGGAATAGATAATTTAAATTGAGCTGTACCATTGAATGTAAGGTCGTAGTTTTCCCATAGCCTGTTACAAATTTCAATCATTCTGATTCAGCAAATTATGATCGTTTATCAGCAAGGAACAGCACTGTCTTAGTGTGATCTGGAGGCAGAAGAGATGGTGCATGAATCACTTTTTTAAAAAAATTAGGTGACTGTTGAATGCAAGTTGTTTGAAATTTCAATCAGCCGGTGCTTTTTCTGTTGTCTAGAAACACTGCATTCTGTCATTGATTTGTAGCTTTGCAGGACACAGAAGTTACAAGTAAAAGCAAGGAGGACTGGATCATAATGTGTTTATAGCCAACTTGGATCATTTTGTAATTTGTTCCTTTGCTCAACTCATTTAATTCAGTTTTAGAAGAGTTATCCTTGCACTATACCTTGAATGTAATAATTTAGATATTGTAAAGTTATATTGCTGGTAAATGTCATTATTTATCACTGAACACACCTTATTGTGATGTTTTTATGCATCACATTGACCAGTATTTTGGTTCTACATTTGTTGAATAATTTTACCCCTAGCACAACTGATCAGTTTTAAAATTTCAGGTGGACAATCCAGCTGTTAAGACTTGCTTGTAATATTGTATGTGGTAAAGGTACAATAGGAGAAAATTCAGCTAACTTGAGAAATAGCATGAGTATTATCAGCTTATTGGAAAACTGATCTCCATCGTCTTAGTACTTTGGTATCTTGGTTTAATTTGTTGTAGCTTATTACCAACATTTAACAAATATGTTAAATTTTCAGGGTTGCACGAAAATGTTTAGAGATAACTCTGCCATGAGAAAGCATTTGCATACCCACGGCCCCCGAGTACATGTTTGTGCTGAGTGCGGAAAAGCTTTTGTGGAGAGTTCAAAACTGAAGCGACATCAGCTTGTTCATACTGGTGAAAAACCATTCCAGGTAAAACCTCTTAACTATTGTCAGCTTTCTTCTAACTGGTAATTTAATTGTCAGTATAGAATTTTATGCATTGGTGGATATAGTGTTTAGAAATTGTGAAGAGATGTTATTCCTGATAATTACAAAAGTAAGTAATTCAACATTGCCTCTGTATTTGAAAAACCTGAAGATTTCAAACAAGTAAAAGTTCAAACATATGATTTGTTCTGTTACACTGCGAAAGCTCCTGAAATTTTTATTGATTTAGCAAATCAATACGTTGACAGAAATTGAACTAGACCATATAAATATTGAGGCCACAAGATCAGGGCCGAGGCTCAAAATTCTGCAGTGAGTAACTCTGTTGCTGACTCGCCAAAGCCCATCCAGCATTTGCAAGGCACAAGTCAGGAGCATGATGAGATATTTCCCACTTGGATGGGTGCAGTTCCAACAGCACTTATGAAGCTTGACACGATCCACTGTCCCTGTACAACCGACGTTCAGTGGTAGCATTGTGTACAGTCTGCAAGATGTACCACAGCAATTCATCAAGGTTCCTTTATAGCATTTTTCAAGTTCATTACCATCGCAATCTAAAAGGACAAGATGTGTGGAGCACTACCACCAGCAGGTTTCCCTCCAAGCCACTCAGTGACTTGAAAGTATGTCTGTGTTCCTTCAGTGTCACTAATTCCAAAACCAGGAAATTATTCCCTCACAGTATTGTTGATGTACTTATGGCAAATAAATTGCAATGGTTTAAGGCGGCAGCTCACCGCCATCTTATTGAACAGATGAGCAACAAATGTTGGTCCAGCCAGGACATGAATGAATAAATATCATTTTAAACTTTTTTCAATATAAATCCAGTTCAATTCTAGTGACTTAACTGTAGATCATGCTAAAAAAAGTTCTCCTCTGTCACAACTACTGGCTTGATGGACTTTGTGTAGCAAGGGCACTTTTTCTACTTTTAGATATCTTTTTCCCCACATAGTAACAATAGTAAGCTGAAAATGACATTACCTCAGTATGTCAGAAATTTAGAATTGAATGTTGGATAATGCTGTGTATTTGAAGGTCATTTTGTCATATCAAGAGACCTGGACATGGGCCTGTCAAAGATCGATGAGCCCAGGGTCTCTGCTCAGCAAAGGTCCTGTGACATTGACTTGCCCACTTTCAATTAATTTGTTAGTACGTGCAAATGCATATGGTGGAACTTACAATCTGCTTGTGCAACACACTGACTTGGGCATCAAAGTCTCAGAGGATTTGAAATGGCTGTACAGTTATAAGGTATTCTACAAGCATTTGTAACATAAAATAGAGAATTTTCTAATTAGGGTGCATTCAACCCATGAAACAGTAATCCATACCTATCCTGTTTCTTCCTAGTCCGTCAAAATTTAAGCCTGAGGTAGAATTTATTTTTAATTTATGTTCTGTGTGTTTTCTTTTGTTTTAATAGAAACCATGCGAATCTCCTTCTGCCAGTAAAATGTAATTTTTATTTTGTTTTCTTTTGAACCAGTGTACGTTTGAAGGATGTGGAAAACGCTTCTCACTGGACTTCAATTTACGCACTCATGTGCGAATCCATACTGGAGACAGGCCCTATGTTTGTCCTTTTGATGGATGTAACAAGAAGTTTGCCCAGTCAACTAATCTGAAGTCTCACATCTTAACACATGCCAAGGCCAAAAACAACCAATAGATTTCTCCAGGAGGGAAGAACCTTGTCCTTAACAGGGCATTATATGACCATATTTGGGCATAATGTTGACCTTCCCTTTGTATATTTCTAGAGAAGAATTTTAAATAACTCTTGCATAACAAAAAAAAAGACTTGTTTTGATAAAGTAGTCAAAAAGTTGGAGATGATGATGCTAGGATGCTCTTCCTGTTTTTGTCCTGTTTTCCTGTTTCAATAACACCTAGGTGTTTTCTAACCAACACATTTACTCGGGGGGGAGAAGATGCCCTGATGAACTTGCATTTATCAAACATCTACCTGACAGTGCTAAAAATTGGACTTACTTCAGCATTCGTATATATATATATATATGAGACACTCTCTCCCAGTGCTTAGAGCAATTCACATTTTTAATTTTGTATTTTCCAGGTGTGCATATTGTACACTCATTTGGATATGCTAGTAATGCAGATGCTATGTGATTTTTTTGAAATTTGAATTTTTTGCTTGCAATAGTTTCCTTCAGAATCATAGAGTTGGCAGTAACTGTACTACATGCATATTTCAGAGTTATTTCCTGTATAAAGTTTTGAGATTTTTTTGTTTGCAATCTTAATTTGGTTGTATTCTTTGATGTTAACTCATTTTGTATAATTGTATTGTATACTGTAATGAAATCATGTAGTATAAAAATTATAGTACCGTGATTCAATGGTGTTAATCAACTTAAAACCGTTTTAGTCACACTGTTTATTTTTTGAAATGTACTGCCGGATGCTAAAGTCTAATGTAATTTCTATTAGAGCCTGTTTTCAGTTGTGTTATGCAAAAAAAAAGCAATGCTCGGTTCCATTAGTAGATGTATTGTGCAGGCACTGACCTTTTATTAACACCTGTTAATATGTACATCCCATGTACTAGATAAAGGCCAACAATAAAGTTGTGGTCCTGAAGCAAGCACTTGTTAGAAAGTGATTTGCAGAGCATTGTGATTCTCCTACTTTAAATCTAACGTGAGAAGCTGTTTTTCATTAAACAATCTGTAAGAAAATGTAAACAGGACATACCTATAGTAAGATTTGTGTGTAGAACACTAATGGAGATTATAGTTTCCTGTGCAACTTAATCCTGATCTTACTCAGCTTATCCACTTTGCTGCAAATGTTGGAGTGTTTTTGAAATTCTCAAACACTGGTAACTATATCCAGGTGGAAAAGGGTGTGACTCCAGGTGAAACTCCTCTGTGCGGTTGAAATTGTAAGTGCTGTAGGTTGACTTTGAAAATAAATTGTTTCTGTTTTTAAGTGCTCGGGAAGGTTTTGTATTAGATATTAACTGCATTTACGTCTTTTTATTAGTCATGATTCCATGTAAAACAAACACAATTGTTGTAAGGTAACATGATCAAGAACAACTATTTTCTTAACTTCCCAAGCAATTTGAGATATTGCTCTTTTAAAGAATTACATCCGTATAGAATATAAATTTATTTGGCTTCAGAATTTTTCTTTTAGGTGAAAAGATTATTTTAAAAAGTCACTGACATATTTCCCATCACATTGCTAATGTGGGTTAGTTTCTTTTCTCAAATGAGATGCAGTGTGCATCTTCTCTGAAAGACCTTGGAAGGAAGTTTGTAAGATCTCTTCTAGGGATGATGCACAAAGTCTATTTTAATGAACTGGAGGGTAAGTTACTAGTTTTAATAAGTCTCTGCATAGGGAAGAGCAACTCTACTGTTTAGAAAAGACCAAGAAATAAATAGTGCCCAATATAATACAACTTTTTTCTCCTTTTCTTTACTGAAACTTTTGCAAAAGTTGTTTTAAAAAAAAAGTTCAAATTAAATATTTAATCAGAATTTTTATTTAAGATTTCTGTCCATGTTTGAATATGGCACTTGTTTCCAGGATTGCCACTATGGATATATTAGCAATGATTAGTACCTTTATATATTATAAGAGCTGTTAATTTAGAAAAAAAAAAGTGAAGAGCTGCTCCTTTCTCATGCTGTTTTCATTATTGGTTGTGTCTGTGTGATTTTTATTATCTTTGAGTGAATTGCTATGAAATTGACATGTATATAGTATACATTTTTAATTTCAGTTACTTCAAAGAAATTGTTCATGTTCTACCATGAATTTGATATTTAATGTAAAATAAATAGCCATTTCTGCATCCAGGAGCAGACTTTTGTATGCAAGAATTTCCTAATTGATAAAAATAAATACAGGAACTTTTAAAAAGGAAGTCCTGATGAATTGGCCAGATAAGTCGTTTAAAGAGCAGAAGGCATGCCTTACAAACCGCTCTGAATCAGCAGGAAAGATTATAAACTCCATTCTTAAGTTTCTTTCTTTGGCACAGGTGTTTGAAACGAGCAATATTCTATTGCATTGGTAAGCTTGATAACTTCTAGTTTTTATATTCACTGTTACACAATATTTCTTAATGAACTCTTAGAGAGTCATTCATAGAATTATTTTCAAATAACATTGATTTGATTTGCCTTGAATAAATTTGTACTTTCTTTAATTATTTGTGTTTTGTTCCTGTTTGGTGCCTTCTGATTGATATATTCCAGATGATTTGTTGGGCATGCTGCAGTCCATTTTTGCTCTTTATGAAAGGTAAACAAGTAACAGGAAAACTATTGCATTGGATGATTGGCAGAGCTGTTTATTAGAGTCTGCATGACATTACTGCCTCTGTTGAGAACCCTGATATCAGAGGACCCCCCCCCCCACCACAATAATGCAGGTATTCGAACAAACAGCTCTGCCAACCATCCAACCCAAACTATGGGTACGTGGATGACACCTTCGTCATCACTAAACAAATTAGAGGAAACCTTCAACACCATCAATAATACCCTTACTGGCATAAAATTCACTGAAGTGGAGGAAGACGACAACAAACTGCCATTCCTAGATGTCACAGTAGAGTGAACAGCCAATGGGGAACTTCAAACCAGCGTCTACAGGAAAACAACACATTGAACTACAGAAGCAATCATCCCAACATCCACAAACGAAGCTGCATCAGAACATTATTTCAACGAGTCAACACACACTGCATTACAGAGGAACTACGCGGAGCAGAGGAAAATCACCTATACTGTGCATTCAAAAGTAATGGATACCAATGAACACAGTCAGCCGATTTCTTGACAACAAACCCATACAGACAAAACACATCCAGACACCCTATCCACTCTTCCCTACATCAAAGACATCTTGGAAATGACTGCCAGACTACTCAGACCCCTTGGCATCATGGTAGCCCACAAACCCACCAACATAGTAAAACAGCAGCTAATGAACTTGAAAGACCCTATACACAAGCAAACTAATGTCATTTACAAAATACCTTGCAAGAACTGTAACAAATACTACATTGGACAAATAGGCAGAAAACTAGCCACCAGGATACAGGAACACCGACTAGCCACAAAATGACATGACCCCACTCTCACTGGTATCCTTACATACAGATGAGGAAGGACACCACTTCGACTAGGACAACACATCAATCTTAGGACAAGTCAACAGTGAGACACCTGAGAATTCCTAGAAGCATGGTATCCAACAAACACATTGAGTTAGACACCATCTACCGTCCCCTGAGAAAAAGAACAGGAAATGACATCACCAACCCAAAGAAATCCAAACATTTAAATAGAAAGCAGGAATTATCAGCAGTGCTTCGCCTGGAGGTCCACTGAAGATGGTACCTAGTAGGGTGATGAAACATCTGGAAACGAACCTTCCAGTTCAGCGAGCAAACCTCCATCTAGTGTAGTGACTCTTTACTTTCAACGTCTGTATGTTTTGTGCAATTAAGTGTATCTACAGTCAGTAGTGGAAAGTACCCACCCAGCAGAATTATGTAAATTTCAATTGATGGCTTTTATTTTACATCAAGGAACCGATGGACTATTGGGCACAACAACACTAAAACTGAAAAGAATATTGAAAGACTTGATGAATCTAGCCTTTTTACTTTTTAATGATTGTTTCTTTAAAATATCTGACTAAAGATTTGTGGGAGTAAGATTTAAAATGTTGAGTTCCTATGAAAGAAATAGAGCAATTGAGACTATGTAATTACAATAAATAGAATTGTGCATGAGCATAAGGTGCAAATGCATTGACCACATTATCACCTAATAAATCTCTGCACAGAGAGGAGCAACTCTACTGTTTAGAAAAGACCAAGAAATAAATAGTGCTCAATAAAATGCAACTTTTTTCTCCTTTACTGAATACTTTGCAAAAATTCATATACAGATAAGAAATATTTGTTATTATTTCTGGATAACTACCTATGGGAAGGGATCCCCAACCCCCATCCGTTGTCCAGGAACTGGCAATGCAAGCATTAAGTCAGTGAAAAGGAATTTGAAAACTTTGTGATGTGATCTTAAGTTGAGGAATGTAGAATGTTTATCAGGAAGAATGGTTGAAGCAGAAGAATCGTTAAGGTGCAGGTTACTTATGAGATTGAATGAGAAAGCCGGATCCCTGAAGTTGAAGCAGTTCAAGAAATAAGTAGAAATCACTTTAATAAAGTGCGCTATGATAAAATATTGCTAGTTGCTGCCATGAGTTTTGATTGTCAAACTGCACGTAAGTTAAATTAACAAGATAACGAGATAAGTATGCCAGACTTTTTGAGCTGGTGGTTAGTATGAGAGATATTAAAATTCTGTACTGTTTGAGAAGGTATTACTAAGAATACATGAGAATTTCCAAGAAATTAAGAAAAAGCCTGGATTGGAGGTTAAAAAGTCAGGAATAATTTTGAGGAATACATATTGAAGATAGTGGAAAGGATATACTGTAATCAGGCTTGATGATCTTACTGGGATTCAGAGTGGAAGATGCAATAAAGATTCAACTTGAATATAGACTTCTTCAGTGTGATTGTCATAACAAAGTTAAAAATCATACAACACCAGGTTATAGTCCAACAGGTTTAATTTGAAGCACACTAGCTTTTGGAGCGACGCTCCTTCATCTACCACCTGATGAAGGAGCATCGCTCCGAAAGCTAGTGTGCTTCCAATTAAACCTGTTGGACTATAACCTGGTATTGTGTGATTTTTAACTTTGTACACCCCAGTCCAACACTAACATCTCCAAATCATGGCTGTCATAACACATTGCATGGAAATATTGGGAAATGATTTTTTTAAACATAAAGCAGAGCAACAGAAAACCAAGTATAAGCTCCCATGTCAAGTTAGTATGAATAGGTTGGGCTTATATAAAACTCTTGAACTCTTCGCTTTAAGGAGCAGTTTTAATTTTTCTTCCACTAATCAACCCGTGAAGTGAAGTTATTACACGTTCCTGGAACAGATAGGACTTGAATTGTCTTGGCTCGGAAGTAAACTCTACAGCTGTGCCACAAGTGCCCCTAATGAGTACTTTAAATTCAGAAGTATTTACTAATAGTCACTTTTTAATATAGTAACTAATTAGTGAACAGCAAGCTTCCACAAACAATGGAACACATGACTATCATTTAGTAAAAATGTTGGCCAAGGCACCAGGAAGATTCCCTTTCTCTTTGAGACAGTGCAATATTCAGTTAATGGTAGCCAAGGGTTTAGTTAATCATGTGAAGAATGACAGTATAGTACTTAGTCCATGTTGCCAGTTTAATATGTGCTTCAGTCTCTGAAGTGGAACTTGAACATATTAGTTTAGGAGAAATTGTTTCAGCAGTTTTGCCACAAAAGAACTGAAGTTATCATTTGTAGGAATATGACCAGATATCAGGAGAGAGACCTTGCGCAATGAACAGGAAACAGTGGAGCAGAAAGACCAAAAGTTTCTGTTAACCTACTGAAGAGAAATAAATCAATGTAACTAGGAGGGATAAAGTCTGACATAATGAGAAACAACAATGATCATTTGGGATATTAACTACGAGGTTGATGTGAGCAAGTAGATTTTTCGGCATAAAGCCATGTGCCTAATATTTGCCACACAGCAGCAATGCAGAAATGGTGTTATGCATATGTCAAGATTTCGAGTCTCTCACTGTTATTTAAGGTAACGATTGATTTTCCAAGTGTTCATGATTTCAATGATTAAATCAGTTATAATGAGTGAATCTGAATTAATGTTGTCCTTGTTATATAGTGAAGTAGGTTCCATGCCCACACATAATTTGGTTAATACAATTATTGGAAGGTATAATCCACTGAGGCCTTTTCAGTGTAGCTTGGAGGCAAATTGTAGTGATCCTCAACATGAACTGGAATGTTTTGTTCAAATGTTGCTGACACAGGTATGGATGGAGGAAATTGCAAGAAAATGACCTTGTTGTGGTTCTGTTCGCCGAGCTGGGAATTTGTCTTGCAAACGTTTCGTCCCCTGTCTAGGTGACATCCTCAGTGCTTGGGAGCCTCCTGTGAAGTGCTTCTGTGCTGTTTCCTCCGGCATTTATAGTGGCCTGTCTCTGCCGCTTCCGGTTGTCAGTTCGAGCTGTCCACTGTAGTGGCCGGTATATTGGGTCCAGGTCGATGTGTTTGTTGATAGAGTCTGTGGATGAGTGCCATCCACAGACTCTATCAACAATGGCACTCATCCACAGACTCTATCAACAAACACATCGACCTGGACCCAATATACCGGCCACTACAGTGGACAGCTCGAACTGACAACCGGAAGCGGCAGAGACAGGCCACTATAAATGCCGGAGGAAACAGCACAGAAGCACTTCACAGGAGGCTCCCAAGCACTGAGGATGTCACCTAGACAGGGGACGAAACGTTTGCAAGACAAATTCCCAGCTCGGCGAACAGAACCACAACAATGAGCACCCGAGCTACAAATCTTAACACAAACTTTGAAAATGACCTTTTTCTGAGGATTGGTGTAAATTAAAGTGACTAACGTCTATTAGGTGGAAGATACTGGATTCACAGGGGATATATTTGCAAATTTAAAGTTGCTTTTTGCAGGCATTAAACAATCAATTTATTAGTTTGAGTATTTGGAAAAACATGTTTCATTGTTTTGTTAAAAAAACTGATTTTTGTTGGTGTGGGAGAAGGAAGGCTCATTGTTACAGATGGAGATAATTAAGAATGGAACAGCAGGGAGATTTTCTGGGTTTTGGAAACCAGACATTAAATGGACACCTACTTGAAATTCAACTGATTATATTCATGTTTTACTTTTGTCTCACACTAAAGTTATACATGATTCAAGCCAAGCATAGTATTCATTCAGCTCATATGGAGTAGAAAAATATAAAGTGTTTAAGTGACAATGACCTGCAGTACAGGTCAAAAGGAAATGCTGCTGTAGCATCTGATGAAGCTATGCTTTTGTACAACTAGTTATAGAGTTGTACATGTTAAACTGCCAAAGCAAGCATCAGATGCCACTGAGGAAATTTGAAAGACTCAATTAGTAGAGTCTGAAAAAATGGAGGTTAAATCAACAGATAGTCGACTTAGATTAAATAGTTTACAGGTCAATCAAACCATTAAAACCAGAGACTTGAATAATATAAAAGATCATTTGACTGAGGCAATGAATTAAAGTGCAAATAGGTAAGAGGAAAATGACATGGGAAAGATGAAGTAGGTAGGAAAGAAGGCAGTTACAGGATGATTGAAATAAAATAGATATTGTGAAAGACAAGACTATGAGAGAGTAGATTTCCATTTGGCCGTTTGGGTCTGTTTTGTCATTTAATTATGGCTGATGTGTTTTTAAATCACATTATCCTGCCTTCTGGTAACCTTTGATCCCCTTACTAATCAAGAGCCTATCTACCTCTGTCTTAAATACAATCAGTGACTTGGCCTCCACAGCTTCAGGAGCTGCTTGCAATGGAAGTTTCTCCTCAACTCAGTTGTAAAGGGTCATCCCTTCATTGTGGCTGTGCCCTCAGGTTCTAGTCTTCTTCAAATGGAAAGCTCTTAGACGTTCTATCCAGGTGACTCAGTTTTTGAACAAAGACGTAGCCAGAACTGCTCTAATGAAGAGCCCAATTCTGGAATTTAAATTGCTTCACTTCTCCAATGCATTAATAACAACCCCTGACACATGCATGGCACTTTAACATATGCTGTAATTGCATCTTAAGGTCTGAATGTCATTAAGCTGGTGTTCAGGGCTAAAAGTAATACCGATTGAATTGTTGATGAAGTGTGATTGAGCTGCTGAAAGCAAATATCACACTTCATTCTCCTAAGTTATTGATGTTTCAAGAAGAATTGCTCCATTAAGCATCCTCAATAATAAAAAAAATTCAGCAGAGCCAAAGTGTACTGCCTTTCTTCATCACAAAGTTGTCAAATTTGTCAGTAATTTCTTTGGCAGTATTGCAGTGAGCACTTCGTGAAGGTGGTGAATTCAAGTCCCAATTGTTTTGTGGTTATTTCTAGTTCTTGGTCATTTATTTAAGAGATGACCAAAATTCATAGAAAACTGTCTCATATCTAAGAATATAATTTGGAATCAGCTAAATGTAATTTAATGTTTAAGTTAAAAAATGTGATTACTGTTAGTCAAATAGGTGCTAGTGGTTTTTACTACTTCAAAGTGGTGAGTTATCTTTGCTAATGAGGTTACATCTCAGCAGAAATATTGTCTAAGTTATAATCAAACCCAACCCTAACCTTGTAAACTCCCTTATTTCTATTTGCACATTTACTTTCTAGTGTAGAATGCTGGTTCGAAATCAAAGCAGCAACATTGATAATTCATTGACAACAAACTACTTAATGAAATCAGGCATCAACCAATGCAACCAAAATTACAAGGGTGAACTCGCCCTGTTGACCCAGCAAAGTTCCCTGTCCTAATGTATACAGGCTGGTGCCAAAATTGGGAGAGCTGCTTTAGAGACGAGTTGAACATTACATCATCACACTCATGGAATTGTTACTTTACAATGTCCCAGACACTGTTTCACCCTCCCCAATAAGTCTTGTTCCATTGGCACGATGGACCCAGCAGAGATGGTAGGTCATTGTTATGACCAATAGAGGGATTTTCCCTCCGAATTCTCAACATGGACTCTGGATCATGTGAACACTCATGCTATCAAAACATGGCTAAGGAAACCTGCTCATTACCACGTAATGGCTCTTCACCATTTCTTCCCTGCCACCACCACACATCGCTCTCTTCCCCACCTCCCCCCCCCCATGTCAGCTGATTGTGGTGAATATCAGCTGCAGGAAGCAGAGGGGCTAGAGTGCAATGGAGAATATCATGTCCATCACCATGAGTGTTCCCCTAGAACCACTACCTTTTGAGCTAGTCAAGACATTGATGCTAAAGAGGGTCTGTGCAGGTGGTGAGGGCACCAACAATCTGCCTGCTGCAGGTGCATCTCTCCATGATCATTATCAATAAGAATAGACCACTGCATAGTCTTTGTGGATGCAAAGTCCTGTCTTCACATTGAGGATACTTCTTTTGTGGCATTAAAGATAAAGTCACCATTGTCTGCTCTCTAATTCAAGGTATAACTTGTATGTCACCACGCCTCAGGTGAGGGGAGAGGTTGAAAGGAAGAATCTTTCATGGTAATCTTAGATGGTGCAGGAATTGAACTCTATTGGCATTACTCCACATCACAAACCAACCATCCAGCCAACTCAGCTGTACTAGCATATCCTCAATGATGGGGGAGCCTAGCAAACCAGTGCAAAAGGTAAGAACTTTTACAGAACCTTTCAACCATAAAAGCTGAGTGGATAATTCATTTTAGCTTCCTCTGGAAGTCTCCAGCATCCCAATGCCATTCTTCAGCCAATTCAATTCATGCCACGTGATTTAAGAAACAACTGAAGGGACTGGATACCACAAAGGCTATAGGCCTGACTACATGGTGGCAGTAGTCCTGAAGATTTGTACACCACTAACCAAATTGTTCCAGTTCAGCTGCAGTACTCACACTTACCCAAAAATATGGAAAGTTGCCTCAGTGTGAATTGTACGCAAAAAGCTAGAGAAATCCAATCTAGCCAATTATTCCTGAAGGGCTCATGCCCGAAACGTCGATTCTCCTGTTCCTTGGATGCTGCCTGACCTGCTGCGCTTTTCTAGCAACACATTTTCAGCTCTGATCTCCAGCATCTGCAGTCCTCACTTTCTCTCAGCCAATTATCAGCCCATTAGTCTACTTTGAATTATTAGTGGTGATATTAGTGTTAACGACCCTTTTCTACAAAGCAGCACCTACTCATTAATAACATGCTCAACATTGCACAGTTTGGATTCCACCAGAGCCATTCAGAGTCTGACCTAATAACAGCCTTCATTCAAACATGGACAGAAGAGCTAAATTCCAGAGGTGAGGGTAGAGTGACTGTACTTGACAAATAGGCCATATTTGACTCAATGTAGCATCAAGGAGCAATGAACAAAACCACCTCATTTGTATTAATTCTAAAGCTGGAGGTATACCTGGCACAAAGGGAGGTGGCTGTGGTAATTGGACATCAGTCATCTCAGCTCCAGGACATCTCTACAGAAGTTCCTCAGGGTAGTGTCTTTGGCCCAACCATCTTAAGGTGCCTCATCTATGACCTTCCTTTCATTATAAGATCAAAAGTTGGAGTGGTGATTTTCACTGATGATTACAATATGTTCAGCACCATTCACATCTCAGATACTAAAACAACCCATGGCCATATGCAGCTAGATCTGGACAATGGCTGAGGTTGGACTGACAAGTGGCAAGTAACATATGTGCTACACAGTGCCAGGTAGTGACCATCTCAAATAAGAGAGAATCTGACCATCACCCCATGACATTCAGTCACCTGCTAGCAACACCTTGGGGGTTTGCCATTGACCAGAAACCATATACACACTATGGCTACAAGAGCAGTTCAGAGGCTAGAGCTTGCACCTCCTGAACTCCCAAAGCCTGTCCACTATCTCCAAAGGCACACGTCAGGACTACAATGGATACTCTACACTTACCTGGATGAGAGCAGCTCCAAGAAGCTTGACACCATCTAGGACAAAGCAGCCTGCTTGATTGGCACCATAACTACAAAGATTAACACCATCCACCACAAATGTTCATATCAGTGTGTATCACCTATAAGCAGCCTTGCAGAAATTCACTGAGTTTCCTAAAATAGCACTTTCCAAGCCCATTATCACTACCATTTAGAAGGACAAAGGTAGCATATACATGGGATCACCACCGCCTGCAAATTTTCTCCAAAGAATTTGCCATCTTGACTTGCAAACAACTGTCATTGAGCCAAAATTCTGGAAGTCCCTCCCTAACTATTGTTCCCGCCATCCTGCGGGTCTACCTTCACCAAATAGTGATTCAAGAAGGCAGCTTACCACTTCTACCTCAAAGACAACTAGGAATGGGCAATAAATGCAATGTCGATATTCCAGAAAAAACTGAAATAAATCACCTGCAAGTTCCCTTCCAAATCACGCACAACACTGATTCAAAAATGTATTGCTGTTTTTCTGTCAGTGGATCAAAATCCTGGAACTTGTAAAACCCACTGTGGGTGTATCTACACCAGCTGGACAGTATTGCTTACCAACATCTCAAGGGCAGTTAGGGATTGGCAATAATGCTGGCTGTTCAGAGATGTTGACATTCTGTGACATATTTTTGAAAAATCCTGACTGAGCCTAGTCAAATATAGTTGAGACAGAAAAGCTGGCTGCACTGGGTCATTGCTATTCTGAACAGAGATAATCTTAGAACACTTTTTTATAGCTGCTCGTGTTTTGTGTGGGTGAAATTTACGTTCATGGAAAGGAATACTAAACACCAGTAAAATGGGTTTCTGGAACTTACTTGTGCCTGGTGTTCACTGTGCCTACAAAAGTAATTGGTGAAGCATGTCCCAGGACGAGGCTGACCAAAACTCCAGGCCAGGGCTCGGTGCAGGAAGATAAGACTTTAACATCTGGACATTTTCATTTTCTTTTGGATGGGGATATTAGGATCTGAAATTTTTCCTTTTTAGTTTTCCCTGGTTTCTTTCATTTCTTCAAAAATTTGGTTTTGTATTTGTATTTTAAAATGGCGCTGGAGAATGGTAACTTTGTATACTTTTCACAGGTACTCCTGTACTTGAGCACACATGATAATAAAATCTAATTCCAATTCCAAGTGAGCCAAGAACAACACATGAGGAAACCTCTTGCAACCTATCAACTAGGGACCCAATCTATTTGTCTTAAATGTAATACTGCCACCATGAGGTGTTTAACTGTATTACAATTGCTTGAGTATAGTTTGCTCCTCAGTCCCATACAACAGTTTGTCTCATCTGTCTTGTCCTTCCTGTCCTTCATCCAATCTTTTGCCCTTTCTCCCTATTCCCCTGCCTAATAGCTCCTCTGCCTTACTACTCTGCAGTTGCCTCACTAAATTTGAATCTCCCTTAAATAGGCCCACAGCCACTTATTTGTCTCAATATCCTCCAGATCACAATAAAGCAACTCATCCTAATCATTCTCATTACTTAAATGTGCAAAGTATTCAAACCAAAATTAATGAATTATTGGCACAAGTAATGATATGACTTAATAGGATTAGGAAGAAATGGTTGCAAGGATGTCAAAGCTGGAAAATTACATATTCAGGGGTATGTAACATTTTGAAAACATAAGCAGGATGGAAAGTGTGATGGGTTGGTATGGGATTGAATAAGTACAATTACAAGAAATGATCTTGAATTGGAAGATGTTGAATCCATTGGGGTGAGAGTAAGAAATAACAAAAGGAAGAAAGTACTGGTGGGAGTAACCTGAATGCTTCCTGAAAGTAGCTATTCTGTAGGACAGGGAACAAATCAGGAGATAAGGGCATGCAAAAAAAGGGCACATTAATTATGGGTGATTTTAATCTTATTGTAGATAAGGAAAACCAAATTGTCTTTGAGCAAAGGCAGTGAGGAGGTCATGATTTGAGTGGCCTTGGCAGAACCCAAACTGAAGGTCAATAAGTAGGTTATTTCTTAGCAAATACTGGATTAGTGGTCCTGGAAGAGCACAGCAGTTCAGGCAGCATCCAACGAGCAGCAGAATCGACGTTTCGGGCAAAAGCCCTTCATCAGGAATACCTTATTTCTTAGCAAATACCACTAGACAGCATTGCCGACACCACTTCCAACACTTTGCTGTTGATTAAAAATAGGTTGATGGGGCAGTAATTGGCCGGATGGGGTGTGTCATCCTTTCTGTGTACAAGACATACCTGGGTAATTATTTACATTGCGAGGTTGATGGCAGTATTGTGGCTGTATTGGAACGGCTGGGGCAGCAGTGCAACAAGTTCTGGAGCAGGAATTTTGAATACTATTGCTGGATGTTGTAGGGGCTTGCAGCATTTGCAGTATCCTGTACCTCCAATTCTTTCTTGATATTGCATGGAGTGAATCAGGTTGGTTGAAGCTTGGTATGTAGACCTCCAGAGGAGGTCAAGATGATTCAACCATCCCTGGTTGAAGGGTAGAGGAATGGGCATGGCACACAGTGGCAGGAACCCTCCAGATGTATGGCACAAAGCAGTGAGAACAATAATGTGTGACGTTTGATGAAAGAGTGTGGTCAAAAGGACTTGGATATGGTTTAGTGATCTCATGTGTAGTTGAGGTATTGCTCAGGAATATTTAACCAGTTAATGATGATCCAGGATAATGTTGAAGAACATATATGTCATTTCTGCCTACAAAGAATAGGACCATGTATATAAGTATACATGCAGCTTCTAGTACATAGTGCATTATACTGAGAGTCCAACTAACAATCCTAAATTGGTTGCATATGATTAATATAATTAATTAATTTACAGGGCCCTGTTCTTTGCAGACAGAACTAGCATGTATATGTACGTCCCTTTTTCAACAGCCTTTTGCTGATTTATTTCTCAGGGTAATGCATTGCCAAATTAGACCCAACTTGTCTGGTTTGAAATATAAACCAGTTAACTATTGATGTTCCATTAACTGATATGTGCTCCAGGCAACACATCTGCCAATCAGAGTAGATGCTGATCACCAACTAATTAGCAGTCCCCTCTCACACGGTATGAATGATAGCTTATACCTTAAATTGGTATTCTTGTGAACTGTCCTGATGAGTGCAAGATCAAAAACTTTGTGTCTTTTTTCAGAAATACTCAAGTACTATACTACCATAGGGCAATTAAATAGATTTGTCAAATGCATATTTGCAATTAGAAGTAACTGATAAGAGCAAGGAACTGTTTATTAGTCACACAGAGTTGTACCAGTAGAGCAGGGACATTTTTTGGTGTGTTAATTGATCATCCAGAACTTCATGTGTCAGGTACTAAGTGACAGGAATTGATTGCTTCTTAGAAAACAGAAAGAGCACAGAAGACAGAAAGAGCACAATATAAGATCAAGCAATATCCTAGATCAACTTTGAGTATGGTATCAAAGCTAAAAACACGTGTTGCTTCATGGTAGTGATTGTAACATACCTTGTCAGCAAATAGGAAGTCATGTCTCACAAACTTGATTGAGTTTTTTTGAAGAACTAATGAAGAGGATTGATAAGGGCAGAGCGGTAGATATGATCTATATGGACTTCAGTAAGGCATTCAACAAGGTTCCTCTGGTTAGCAAGATTAGATCTCATGAAATAGAGGGAGAACTAGCCTCTTAGATACAGAACTGGCTCGAAAGTAGAAGACAGAGGGTGGTGGTGGACGGTTGCCTTCCAGACTGGAGGCCTGTGACCAGTGGTGTGCCACAAGGTTCAATGATGGGTCCACTGCTTTTCATAATTTATATAAATGATTTGGCTGTAAACATTGGAGGTATAGTTAGTAAATTTGCAGATGACACCAAAATTGGAGGTGTAGTGGGCAGTGATGGAGTTTACCTCAGAGTACAATGGGATCTTGATCAGATGGGCAGATGAAGTTTAGTTTAGATAAATGTGATTTATGCATTTTGGAAAGGCAAATCAAAGCAGGACTTATACACTTAATGGTAAAGTCCTGTGGAGTGTTGCTGCACAAAGAAACCTTGGATTACAGGTTCATAGTTCCTTGAAAGTGAAATCGCAGATAGGTAGGATAGTGAAGAAAGCATTAGGTATGCTTTCCTTATTTGGTCAGTGTATTGAGTATAGAAGTTGGGATGTAATGTTGTGGCTGTAGAGGACATTGATTAGGCCACTGTTTCAATATTGTGTGTAATTCTGGCCTCCCTCCTTTCAGAAAGATGTTGTGAAACTTGAAAGGATTCACAAAAGACTTACAAAAGTGTTGCCAAGGTTGGAGGATTTGAACTGTGGGGGAGGCTGAATAGACTAGGGCTCTTTTCCCCGGAGCATTAGAGGCTGAGAGGATTACAGAGGTTTATAAAATGATGAGGGGGGATGGATAGGGTAAATATACATGGTCTTTTCCTTGGGGTGGGGAGTCCAGAACTAGAGAGCATAGGTTTGAGATGAGTGGAGAGAAAAATTTCAAAGGGACCTAAGGGGCAACTTTTTCATGCAGAGGGTAGTGCATGTTTGGAATAAGCTTCCTGAAGTGGTGGAGGCTGGTACAATAACTTTTAAAAAGTATCTGAAAGGGTATATGAATAGCAAGCGTTTAGAAGGATATGGCCCAATGCTGGCAAATGGAACTAGATTAGGTTAAAATATCTGGTCGGTATGGACGATTTGGAATAAAGGGTCTGTTTCCGTGCTGTACATCTCTATGACTCTATAAATAGATAACACAGATATCTGTTCAATGTAGGAGAAATTTGAGGGGAATTTCAAAGCAAGAGATCAGAGCATAATGAAGAATTTACAACATCCGTTGAGAATATTGTATATTGTTCAAAATGAACCTCTTCAGCTAATACATGCTCTTTCCTGTATCAACTACTCGAAAGTGAGAGTGTGTTCTGTGGCATATCAAAGCATTTTGGGAAGTGAACAAGTGATGCTGTTTTGACCCACTGTAATTCCAAAAATATTTGGTTTTAGCATTCCATGCCTAACCAAAGGGGTTAGGTGTCATATTATCTCACACGACAGAAAGTGGTGTGAAAAGCCTGTCGCATGTCCACATCAGTTAATGAAGTCAGGACTAAATTGCTCACAAGTTGAAAAGAAAGTGATCACATAGTGAAGCAAAGTTTCTCAAGTCCTTGTATAATCGGAAATTCATTTTATTGACAGACTAATCCTAGATAGTTGGTGCATTCCTACCTGCAGTGTGGCATCAGGTGAGGGTATTAATTTTAATGGATTAGTGGTGCTGGAAGAGCACAGCAGTTCAGGCAGCATCCAATGAGCAGCGAAATCGACGTTTCGGGCAAAAGCCTCAGCAATATTAATTTTAATGGCCAGTCAAAATAAAGATTAAATATCAGAAGTCAGCAGAATACTGATTCACTTTTAGCCTCAGAGCAGTGACATCCCAGTGTCTGCTAGAGAAATTAGTAAAGAAACTTGCAAATAATTGTTATTCATTAATATGTTTATTTATGTCACAAGTATCTGACCTAAATAGTGCAATGATGACAAATTATAGTATTTCACACAGAACTGAACTGAGTGTAGACCAACACAGTCTCTTATGGGTATAAATGTCATTATTCCACCAGTGGTTTAGAGAGAGATTGTTAAAATAATTTCATCGAGCTCACACAGAAAAGGGTTAGCAAGAAGCTATTTTTGGTATTTAAAGGTAGAGAGGGATATTAAAAAGTTGGCGAGATTTTGAGAGATATTTCAAAATGAGAAGTGACCTAACCAAAATCCCCTTCCTTGGTCAAAAACATGAAATCTACCAAGAAGCCACATCAATTTCTTTGAAGTTGGAAGAGAGTGCTTCGTTGTGGTTAGTACATATTTGATTAGATTCCCTACAGTGTTGAAACAAGCCCTTCAGCCCAACAAGTCCACACCGACCCTCCGAAGAGCAACCCACCCAGACCCCTACATTTACCCCTGACTAATGCACCTAACACTACGGGCAATTTAGCATGGCCAACTTACCTAACCTGCACGTCTTTGGACTATGGGAGGAAACCCACGCAGACAGTCACCCGAGGCTGGAATCAAATCTGGGACCCGGGTCCTGTGGGGCAGCAGTGCTAACCACTGAGCCACCGTGCCACCCTTAGCAAAGGGATAACCGTTGAATCTACAGTCAAAAATACAAGTGACAAAAACTACTAAGGTTTTGAGAAGTTGGTTTGCAATTTATGGGTTGCCATATGTGTTTGTGTCAGAAGAGTTTGAAATATTCCAGAGTAAGATTGGAGAAAAATCCTTGGCATCAAGTAGTGCTGCACAAAGAATTTCACTGTACAACTTTTGAAACTGCCTTTGCATAACTGTTTGTTATGTGACAAACTAGGCAGTAATTTTCATGTTCTCTTCAACATAGGTTAGTCAATTCTCTGTTCTCTTACAGAATGTGCCCATTATGAATAACAGCTTTCTCACCTTAGGAGTTAAATCTGTCCTTAAGACATGATTTAATTTGCTTAAGCACATCAATAGAAAAAAAGGTTTGACGAAGTAAAAATGAGTTATGATGGAACAGGCACGAAATGTAAGAGATTTTAGAGCTGTTAAGAAAGTTGTGGTGAGAGACCACTGAGGTGATAAAGAGAAGTATGTATACGGAGTTGTTTTAAAATGACAAAACACATTCTTAAGTCTAGTATGGATTAGTAAGAGACTGTGTCATGCATATTGTTTGCCTGAAAGAGTAAATCTGACAAAAGAGCATAACGGACCTTATGTAGTCCATATTCCTCCAACGATTCCCAAGTGAAATTCAGGAAGAAAGCATTAAACACAAAAGAATTCAAAGTTTGCTGGTATTACAGAATTTGCTGGTAAACCAAAGTGAGCCAGAAACTGACCGCATTATGTCCACCCTCCATTTTTCTTACATTCTCTTCCCCCCACAGCTGTGTCATATTTTTGTCTTGTTCACTTTGTACTTTTTCTCTCTTTTCACATCTTAATTTGCACTTATTTTACATTTTCTTCTTTCTCCATTATTTGCAACCCCTTTGCCTCTATACTATAAGCCTTCTTGTTCATCCTATGCCTCTGCCAAAAGTATAAAAATAACCTATTTTCCAACACTTTCAGTTCTGAAAATTCATATCGGAGTTGAAACATTAACTATGTTTCTCTCTCCAGATCTGCTGAGTTTCTTCAGCATTTTCTGCAGATACATGTTCATGGTGATGAACCTAAAGGCAAATATACAATCCAACCGGTTAAATTTAGCTATTGATATTAGTTTTGCCTTTTGTAGTCTTAGAAATTAAGAATACCACTTTATATTTTAATATATGAATTATTTTTATTATAAGTGAAGTGGGAGTGTAGTATATTGTAATAGATGAGCATCTTATACTGTTTTGTTTCCTTTGCTGTTGGGGAAATGGAAGTAAAATTAATTCAATAATGACTACTGAAACTGAGCATGTGTTCATTTAATGCAACACGTGATTATAATGCAATCTGGGAAATTATGAACATTTTACTAATTTGTACTTTTATTTTAAGTGGAGAATGAATGGAATATATTGCAAGGCTGAATATTTTATAATGAAGAGTTGTTATATTCTCCTAGTGAGATCTAAACAAAATTAAATATTGACTGCCTGTAAGTTGAGCACTTATTAATCATAGTGCAATATATAACAGAACACATAGGGAATAGCAAAAGGCTAGTTAGTGTATTTTTATATACAATTCAGCATGAATCAATTTTTAAGTTTGTAATACAATGTTTATTCTGTTGTGGCATTTATGTTTCCCATTGTGAACAAGAGGGCATTTGCTGAGCACCAAAGAGATGGCAAGGAATATAAGAGTTTCATTGCGAATTGAGTTTGAGTTTACTGGTTTTGTCGTTGAATTAATTAGTCATATACAGTCCTGGCAGACAAGGACTTGCGGTGCTTCTTCCTTGACTTCCAGTGTTTCCTCCTCTTCATGTTCCTGCTCTTCAGCTTCTTGCCGAAAGATAATGGCAAAAGCTGATTCCTCTTCCAGCAAATCCTCAACATCCTTGTGTACTCATTTTGCCTAGTGCTTTCCTGCCAAAGGGAATAAAATTAAGTTTTTGCACAGGCAGCCTAAATGACTTAGATGCTGCTGGTATCATTATCTGTCTGATGGGCATGTTTTCAATACCATCTTAAGAGGGGGCTTATATTGCTCAAATTGCTCCCCCACCTCTAATAGTTTTCAGTAGTACAAATTACCACCATCCCATTCTAGACTCTCCAATCATACAATTCAGGCGAATTGGGCATGGCTTCTTCCCTTCAGCTGTCTGGGGTCTGCATTCTGAAGTTTCCTTCCTAAACCCTTCGCCCTTCTGAGAATTTTCCCAAAGACAAAAATGACTAAGCTTTTGGTCAGCAACGCCAACATTTCCATTGTGTGGCATCCTTTACTATTCCTCAAATGAAAGACCTTGCAAACTTCTACATTAAAGGCAAAATATGAATGCACGTTTCCATTGGTACTTTGAATTCCATAATTCTTGCACTGAGCTTTCCACAATTAATTTCAAATTTATGCAAATGGACTACATCATCCTACATCAATAAAACTGGAATTGTAAATGGTTGCAAAATGTACTTTTAAAGTGATTTATACTGAATTCGGTGACAAGGAAGTCAGAGAATTTACAACACCATTCCTATCTTTGAAGTGAAATTGCCAGTCTGTTTTTAAACAACTTCAGTTTTGTAATATCTCATTTCAATGCAGAACAATGTGCAAAGGCTGGAATTAAATGTGACTCACAATAAACAGAGGGTTGAAATGCTGAGCTCAACAGTATGAGGGAACAAATGTGAAACACTTAATTTTATCATCTTCAAACATACAAAGCAAAACAAAATTAACAGGAACTTGATCTGAATATGGATTTTATTTTCCCTTTTTCTCCTTACAATCTGCCTATGGTACTTTACATAGTAAGGTACATGATGTGAAACACATTGAAACAAGCAATACACAGTACAAACTGATTGACCAAAAAGTCAAAGCTGTACTGTACTGTTAATCAAGCATGCATTTTCAATTCAGATATGGAAATTGTTCAGATAATATATAGACATTCAAGGTTTCCAGATTCAAACACTCACTCACTTTGAAATTGCAATTTGCTTGATAGTGAGAAAGTTGATCATAGTGCTAGGAACAAACAAATGCTTTCTCTTTTCTCACATTGTGATATAAAGTGTTCTGTGCCCATTAAAAAAAATCCTGGAAATGGTGCAAAATTATTGAGAATCATTGTTGATCAGCATCTCAGACCAATATCTATTGCACCTGTCCCAATTTACAGTGAAGTTTGGATTTCTGTAATCCCTACCCGTCATTAGTCATTTAATGCCACATAGCTACCTTGATTAAACAAGGCAGCATATGTTTTCCAGAAATCGCATAATGATGGGCAGGTGGGAGTTCATGCAGAATCGTAATCTATTAAAAGGAGTGCTGGACCTTCAAACAATAAACAAACCTCTATCCTTTGGTAGATGAAACTGGTAATGCTTTAAAATTTTACCTTAACAGTAAAGCATAAAACAGCTATACACTATAGACCCTTATGTGAAATAACTTGCTTGGACTTATTTTTAAATTCCACCCAGATGCGAGAAACCTACTGACACAAGGACCAACTGAAGCAATAAGAGTGACTTCTAATTCCACATATCATTAGATAGTGAATCTGAACATCCAATCTGTTTCAAGACACAATGATACCAATTCATACTAGCTCTATCAATCATTATGTATGTGGCTGAACTGTCCCCAAGATGTCAACACTATGTGGCTCCCACTATGAGGCTTTCCAATTCTGCAACCTCTGGAGAGGTGAGAAGCAACATATATTTCAGGAGCATGACAGCAATTCTACACTCAAAACAGTGCAACACTGAAGAACCTACTTCAGTGTTAGGGAAGCTAAATAATAGATATGGACCCTGATATAGTAACTTTCTATCCATCTGTGAACGGACTAACTCAGCAACCTGTAGGACTGGTGAGCTGCCACATTGGTTTATTCACAGTAACAATTCCTCATCAACACATTACACAACAAAAAAAACTCCATAGGTGTACTGCACATAAATCATAATGAAATGAACAAAGTGTCACAACATATTAAAATGACAGAGGTGTACAAATTCCTGAAAATTCAATTGTGATGTGATTGCTTCCAAGTAGAACTATTTGTATAAACTGTACTACCAAACTTTGTGATGAGGGAATAAGGGCTATGAAACCAATCAGTACAGTTAGAAAATTAACGGAGTTGTGAAAAAGACTAAAAATAATAATAAAATGTTACTGATTGGTTTGCAGCATAGAACTGGCTAAAAAGTGTGGATTATTCAGGTTACATCAGGTCTTTGCAAAGGAATGGGCAGACATCTGCAAGATGCTGACTTTAAACAACAGTAGTAACAGATAAATGTGCCACATAAGTGGTAAAATATTCAAGGTTCATGGCCAAATGAGTACGGAGGTTAACATTATTGTTAATTAACATGGACGAAACACGAATACTTAATATGTCAGCTCAAGTACTGTTTTCTGAGAAAGCCTAACTCCTATTTAGTTCTTTGCATGAGGGCTTGTTTCAATTCTGATCATTAATCACCAATAAACTTACCCCACTCTTCTGAAAACATAGTCAAAAGGGAGTACAACCTGATTTAGTTGCATGCTTCTTCTTAATATTAAAGAGATAAAATTTTACTTTTACTTCCAGGTGGGTTGACTGCTAGTTTTACATATTTATTACCTGATTTGCCATTCACTTCCATAGAAATGAGAACACAAGTTAGGTGTAAATGGGTGGCCAGTCCCCTATTGCCCATCAACAACTCTTGAGAAAAAGTGAAAATCTACTGCAATTCCTTTAGAAATCTTCATTTTTCCAAACTTGGACCCTCTGTACTAACTCGGACTCTAACGCCAGCCCTGTTAATTAGTTTCTGTACAGTACATGCCTACTACAATGGGCAAAAGTAATATTTTTCTTACTGTTTTTATAAACTAAAAAAACAATATATACATTCATTTAATATAAGGCATGAAGCTGTCGTCTCACAAAACTGATGGAATTCTGTTAAATGTTAGACCCATGACTATATTTTATAAAGAATTAATTCTTACATGGAGCTTATTTACACCCTGAAACATTTTCATAACTTTACTGCACTTACAAAAATAGGATTGAGTAAAATTGAGTTATCACAGCAGCTGCTCTGCACAGGTAACATGAGGAAGATACTTTAGAGGCTCGAATGCTGCTGGATTGCAGAGGCAGAGGCAGTCTCCAGCTCCTTGCAATCATCATCAGCCCTTGTGTACATAAGGAAGAGTGTGACAGTAGCAAAAGTAGCAGCATTGACAGGAAATGCTCTGAGAAGAGTAGAAGTGAGCCCCTTTGTGAATACTTGCCATCCTTCCTTCTGGTAACTCTGACGGATACAGTCCATTATGCCACTGTACTGGTTTATTCCTCCAACTCCATCAGCTTGCATTCGGGATTTAATCACATCAATGGGATAGGTAGAAATCCAAGATGCAATCCCAGACATACCACCAGCAAACAGCAGTTTAGGAATTATGTAACTGTCATCGGGCTCACAGTGTAAGGCTCTGGTCAGACAATCATAAGTAAGGAAGTAGAAACCAAAAGCAGGTATTTCTCTGAAAATAGTGGTTACCATGCCTTTGTTGATTCCACAGATTCCTTGCTTTTTGTAAATTCTAATTAAGCAGTCGAGTGAATTCTTGTAGACTTTACTTTTAACTTGGTATTCACCCATGCCTTGAAGCTGCATCCTGGTTTTTGCCAGTTCCATGGGGCAACAAATAACACATTGGATACCCCCAGCTGCAGCACCTGCAAGGAACTGGTTAAGTGGTGTATCCTTTCCTAAGTAACGCATTGTATTTCCTTGGACACCAAAAACAATAGCATTGATGAAAGTCAAACCCATCATTGGTGAACCAATACCTTTGTACAGACCGAAGATCTAAAGCAAAAACAAAAAAGGTGAAAATAAAAGGTTAACATTTTAGCAATGTGACCATTAGAATGTTCATAAACTTAGGATTTTACCGAAATTTGCTAAAGGTCAATTTTGACACGTTTAATAAAATGCTTCTCTCTATGAGGCCTAATGAGATTTCTCATGCTGCTGTTTTCCCAAACTTGCTTCATTACCGCACCTCTATGGCACCTTGTTTATCATACTGTCCTACTTGCCAGGCGATTCTTGGCAGTGATCCCATATTTAAAAGCATAATTTTGCATAGGTATCTACTTTGCTTTGCTGACAGATCAAACCACGGTCAGTTCAGAGCTGCCCTACACAATTTATGTCAATTGCTCTAGAAATGATAGAGAGAGGGGAAATTGGCAGCCAGCGTTGTTGAGGGGGACCTGGAGGTCCTGGTGGATGGAGTGGCACAGAGGAGGGCTGTCCTTGTCCACCAGGACTGACAGAGGAGAACACAACACTGAGCCTGACAGCCTGGCCAGAGATTACCACCCAGGTCAATGTGTATTCACCATCCAGAGGAGCATCCAGCTATTTCACAAAATGTCATCGACTTCCTCCACTCCACCAGGTTAAATGCCACCATCTCCTCTCTGCTACATCACTCTCACACTAGCACAGTTCCTGCATCTGTCAAGACTTGTGCTTTACCACATACATCTTCCCTTGCTTGCTCTCACCAAGTCAATCCCCCACCATTAATCCTGCATGCCCTCTGTACTGCATACACACTCGCCCACAATACCTTTCCCCTCCAGCACTAACAGTTGTGCCAGTCATTTTCAACTTAACCCCTCCCTTTCTCCCATTTCAGGTGGAATCAGATCACAATAGGGTGGAGAAAGTCAGGATGTGTGGTGCAATGTCCAACATTTAGCTCGTAAAAATCTAGAAGCACCATCCTGGTCAGTCACACGCTGATGCTAAAACCACGATGCCCCAGCACCAAGTGAGAATCTGTCTATTGCTGTGCTGCTCTCCGATTAACACCACTTAACGTATTCTTAATCAACGTTCCTTGTAAGGTGTGCATCCTTTCTGAGCTTTGCATTTGCTTTCACTTCTAGATGTCGCTGCAATGCAAGAATCTCAAGATCAGTGTAGAAGAATAAGTAATCAGACAGAACATAATTTTAACATGCCAGAACCCCTAACCCTTGAGAGTGGCATTTCAATCCCCTTCTCTACATTGAAAGAACAAGAGGATGCAGTAGCCATGTTGCCCCCCACCTTCCAGCAGCTCAGATAATGACACCTTGGTGGGAATGTTAGCTTAATTCCAGTCAGGAACACATGCTGGTGAGCACCAACTATCTTGTTTCCACAGTTGATTGAAGAAGGAAAAGTCCAGGCCGCTAGCACTTGGAATTGCTATGGAGACCAGGTCCCTGCTCAGACCCAGGAAGGACAGGTCTCCACTGTGTCAACAATTAAGAACTTCATTGAAATGTACAAGGAGCAGCAGGCAGGTTTGTCTGAGGCAGCAGGCAAACTGGTTCGAACACTAGAGCACCCCAACTGCACTGTTTGTGCCATACTGTCTCTGGTATGCAAGTGTCTGTCTGCTTCCATGGTCAGATTAGTAGCTGCCATGGATAGTCAGGTCCAGGACCCTCAGGATCTGCTGGATATATGCACACACCTGCACTGCATCACTCTGGGTTTAGCAAGGCAAGGTAACAGGGGGAACAAGGGATTTAGACCTCACTTCCTGACAAGGAGGCAGAGTGGTGCCAGGAGATACACAGCCAGAGGAGGAATCAAATCCAGGCCCACTGGAAAACTCCTGTCAGGATATTTCAGAGGTGTCTGAGCCTTCCACTTCCAGCCCGCCTGGCACCATCAGCTTTGAGACGGTCAGAGGAGGGTGCACCTGTCTCTGGGCTGGATATGTTCAGCATGTCTTGGCCCCCTAGTTACAAACACTCCTGGAACCACCGGCCAAAACTCCAACACCCTCAGGCTCCAGTGCAGGGCAGGCTCTCTCTCCACCCCAGCTGCAGTGCCTGGGGTTACACTGAGACATGATTGGCGGCAAAGGAAGATCACCTCCTGAGGGCACATAGATGACATGGATGAAGCTTCATTGTAAGTACATTTGTATATTTGTAAATATACACTTACTGCTCATCATCAGCTGTGTGAGCAAATGCTGCAACTGGAATATTGAAGGTGTAGACCCTAGCCATCCTGAGCGCTACATCAGGTTTAATGGTCCAAGGTGCCTTCCCAGACAAAATGTCCCCTCATCAACCTTTTATTATTAGCTAAAATGAAAATGGTCATGGAATATTGCAGTAATCTGATTGATATTAATACTGTTAAGGCATGGAGGATCATGCAGCAGGGGGAGGGTAATATGTCCAAAATGTCATTTCTTACCCCTATAGTGGATATGCTGGGTTTATGACTGGGGGTGATGGACCCCGGATTTAAGCTCTGGGCAACTAGGGAAATCTGTTTGTGCGATTTATTTGATGGTGAAATAATGATGGCCCTTGACTAAATAATTCATAAATATGGTCTATTTAGCAAAGACCTTTTCCGCTTTTTTCAGTTCAGAGATTTTTTTCAGAAAGGGTCCACATTCTTGACCAACCTCTGCAAACTATTATGGAGAAGAGGATACTTTATGCAAAAAGTACACTCTCTATTAGTATGCTTTATCATACGCTGGGGGAGTAATCCTTCAGAAGACGTTGAGTGGCTTTGCGGGGTTTGGGAGAGGCAATTAGGGTTGAGATTTTTATGGAGGTATGGGGGCGCATTTGCGAGAATACAAGGAAGATCTTGATTTGTAATAGGACCCATGCTATGCGTCTAAAGAATTTGCATAAAGTCCATCTGGCCCCAGGCAGTCTCTCAAAGTTTAAGGTGGGAGCATCCCTCTTTTGTCCTAAGTGTAAGATAAGTTTCGGTACTCTCAATCATTGTTTATGGTCTTGCCACAGGCTGCATACGTATTGGAGTTCTGTGGCAGGGGTTATAGAGAGGGTCTTGAGGGCTGAGGTTAAGATGGACCCTACTCTCCCCTCCTGGGCCTACCCAATATACCCTCTTTGGATGCTCATGGGAAAAAAAAACTTTATAATATCCTCGCTTTCTGTGATAGGAACAATATTTTAATGTGTTGAGTTTCTGAACCAAGCTCCCCCCCCCACTCTCCTCCCAGGGTCTGTTGGGTTGGTGTGGGCTTATTATGGAACATATCCCTCTGGACATTTTCATGAATGTGATGCACTGGAAGACAGAACATTTTTATAGGATATGGTAGCCCTTTCTAGATGACTTGGATGCAGATTTATCTGCCATTTTAACTAGGGTTTTCATGTAGCCATGACATTCTGATTTAGTGTACCTGATGTGCTTGAAGGAAGAATTCTGAATATTTTGAATGCAATACTTGGTGCTCTCGGGGGTTGAAAGCTAATATTTTGTTGTGCTGAGCTGTTTTGCTTGCTTATTTTTTCCATCAACTATCTTTATTGATTTGTCCGTTTAGTTGGTTGTTTCTGTTGTGGCATTTTCTCCCCCTTTTTTTCAGTTGTTATATGTTATAGAATAATGTTTGTTGGTGCTGTAAATTTATTTGCCTTTTTTTAAAAAATGGTTTTGTAAAGAAAGAAAAGTTTAATAAAATATCTAAAAAAAGGCCCAAGATGCAAAATGAGCAGCTCCTGCACCATGTTCAAACTAGAAGACTTTGGAAGGGGATTGTTATTTTGGCAACTACAGTGAATTTTTGTTGGCTGCAATACATGGCGCTGACGTCACAGCCATTAATGAAACTGATTCCTGATGACACATGATGTGGTCAAGGTTGCTTAGGGCATGGATTTGGACTCCACAAAGTACATTACTGCCCAAGGTTCAAATAGGACATTGTGCTCACCTCTACTGCATACAACTGCCCTTTAAAGGGATTTATGTTGTTCAAAAGCGGAGCCTCTTCTGTCTCAGACTGAAGTCCGTGCCCTGCTCACTCTGGGAGTGCTGGCAGCTGTTTTCAGCTCCACTGTGCACTTGATATTTACATCATGATAGAACAGAAGTGGTTGCACTTTGACGATGCTTTTAGTCAGCCTCTCAGTCTGGGTCACCCCCCACATTCTTCATGTTCCCTTCACGGTTGCAATCCTGGTCAACCTCATTGGCTTTGATGTTTCCTAGGCTTGGAGGATTGCCTCACTATGCCAGGTACTATAGTGTACTGTCTCGTCCCCAAACAAAGCTGGATGCTGCTATCAATGAGTACCCCCACCTGTCTTTTCCCATTCCCTTCCATAATCTATCTTCTACCCCCCCGCAACACCCACCTTATAAATGCACTCCAGCATGCTGCCTCCAGTCTCTATGATTGAGTTGTCAAGGCTCTCTCCCACAACAGGAGCCCACTGATAACCTCTCCACGCTTTTAAAGGACAGAGTCCCAGGGCTGACCTAGATCTATTACCTTGATCAACTTGGACAGCCAAATCTGACTGATGGCTGACTAAATCTGTGACCTACCTCTGTGGTTAAGTCAGTTAAGGGTCTGCACAATTGCCTGGACTGGTTATACTAGACCTACACTCCCTGGCCTGCTGAGGTATAGACTCTTGACCCTAGATGCCTCAAACAGCTCAGTGATAGTAACTGAGCCCTTGGTTGATACTGGAAGCTGCTTTCAATCACAGTGCCGGAAACCCCTGACTGGAGGGTGTGTCCCTTGATTTGATAGAGAGCAACTCCCCTTAGACTTTGAGACATGGCCATTTGGTGAATGTATATGCAATGTGTTTGCTGCATAAGTTGCTGGTACATGGTGCATATGTTAGACTGACATATCATGGTGATGTGCAGCAATATGTCCAGCCCCTTGACTGATGACAACCAAGACAGGCTGCCTGGCTTTGTATCTGGGCTAAAAAGTTAAGTACAGAAGTAATGAGAGTCTTTGCCTTCTGCCCTCTCAGCCAGCCATTAAAGTGCAAAAAGGCAAGTCAGGTATGTTGTGAGCATCCAAGTTGGTATAAAGTGAGTTAGCACCAAGAGCTTGTGAGGAGCAACGAGATACCCCTGGTGCAAGCCATGAAATGGATGCCTGTGAAGTATCCTGGAAGCAGCACTACAAATGAGACGTTGCAGTTTATTCCAAAATGCAGCCCTGAAGTGAAGAACTGCATTGTAAATGGGTCAGAAGTGTGGCATGATGATCCTTTGAGGATGGTACATATCTGATGCAAATGCCCCTGGACCGAAGGTGCATGTGGTAAACCATGACCCGTGATGGCGGTGACTGCTGTCCAAAATGGAAGGCTGGAGGAATAACTTGTGAGTGGGCCCGATCTGACTTCCATGTTGGGAATCGTTGCTGTTTAGTTTCTATCCAGCAGGTCTAAGAACAGGAAGTTCAAATTAGGGTGAGATTAAGTCTAACGACATGTTAATGCATGAAAATAGGCCTATTACAACTCACTAGCCAACGTTTAATCTCATTATGCAAGGAGTGATTGGAAAATGGGACCTTTGGTCTCGACATCCCTACTTCTGATCTTATGCAACTTTTCTAACTTACTTCAATGTTGGTCAATCTCTCTGAAGATTCTGGTCCCAGATACAGTAGTTCTGCCTCCATCTCCATTAACAATGGATAAAAAAGTTGCTCATCAAAATTTTACATTTTCTGTCACAAGCAATGGGTAAGGATCCCTTTTAAAGGGAAAACCAGTACAACTGAGAATGTGGTCTTTCTCCCCTCAGCCATATTTAAATATTTTGTTTGCTTACTTTTCTAATTATATAGAAAATAGCAGCACAGCAACTCAGCAGCATAGTGTTAGGTAAAGAAATGCTGAAAAGGCTGGCAACATTCGGGTAGAGAAGCTTCCAGGCCTGGATGGGATGCATTCTACATTGCTGAGAGAGTCAGGGGAGCAAATCACAGAGCCATTGACAGAACTTGGTGGCTCTAAGAGCAGGTAAGAGCTTGGGAATATTGCCATGTGTATCTTTTCTCTTGATTTCTCAACACCTTGAACCTGGTGGACAAGTTAAGTCAGGAATATGACCGAATGCTCTCTACTGGCCTGGATGATTACAGCTTAAAAAAAAAAAACTGTTAGCAAGCTCAATGCAGGATAAAGCAGCCCACTTGAATGGCATCCCATTTAACAGCTTCAAGATTCACTCCCTCTGGCACAGGGACAATCTACAAAATGCACTGCAACAGCTCACTAATGGTCCTCAACAGCACCTTTTAAATCCATGCACTGTACCACTTAGATGTTCAAGGACAGCAGTTACACTGAACACCACAACCTGCAAGTTTTCTTCCAAGCTATTTGCCATTCAAGCTTAGAAATACAGTTCTCATCCTTCAGTATTTGTGGGTCAAAAATCCTGCAACTTCCTCCCTAACAGCATTTTAGGAGTAGCTACACCAAATGGAATACAGCAATTCAAGAAGGAATATCAATGGCACCTTCTCAAAGGCAATTAAAACGGGCATTAAATGCTGGCTTAGCCAGTGATGGCCACATCCTGCATATACATTTTAAAAAAACCTTAGGGTCCAGGTACCAGTTCTTCAAAAATTGGCAACCGATGCATACCTTTTGGCAACCCTTAAAAAGGAAACCTAAATGGCTGCTCAAATATGCTGGAATTACTTTTAGATTTTACTTTTGAATTTCACCAGATTTCCTCCCAAAAAAAACATACATGTGTACTGTCAATCCTTGTGTGGCAAACTCCCAGCCCAGTGCAAGCTGACTGATTTTCTAGCAGGCTGTCTTGGTGCATCCATTTGCTGAATGTGCCTCAACCACCACAACAGCTTTGGCTTCTCATTATGAGCAGTATCATCATAACACTTACAACCCACTAGGTTTCCTAGAGCTGGTACTCTCCACTGGAAACCTCAATTAGGACTTATAATGAGATGCTTGGTCAGGATGAGAGTGTGTGTTTAATTGTTGAAGGGGAATAGGGATGGATAAGGGAGGTCTCCCTTCAGGTTGAATTGAAACCACTTTGGAGCTGGTACTCCAAATATAAAGGCTGTAAGAAAAAGCAGAAACCTTTTCAATGATTCTTCCATTGGAAGTGGCTCACATAGCACATCATGGTCTGGACAAACAAAGGTTAATATCAAGGCATTTAGACAAATAAATCTACAGTTTGATGTTAATGTTGAAAAATATTGAACAAATTTTACTATAAAGTAAAGGGGTAAAAGGTGCCTTGCAGGGGAGGGACGATGAGCAAATAAAATTTTGCACTGCGCCACATAGAAAGATACTGAGTAGTTAACTGTGGATGCTGGAAATCTGAAATAAAAACAGAAAATGCTAGAGAAACTCAGCAGGTCTGGCAGCATCTGTGGAGAGAGAAAAACAGAATAAGGTTTCAAATCCAAAAGACTTCTCAGTTCCAAATAAGTTACATCAAACTTGCAATGTTACCTCTTGATATAACTCTTCTTTGGAAGTGAAGAATCTTGGATTTGAAACCTTATTCTGTTTCTTTCCACAGATTCTGCCAGACCTACTGAGTTTCTCCAGCAATTTCTATTTTTAATAGAGGCTGCTTACGTGCAATTAAAATTGGGAAAGATGGTCAGGCCTGAAATGGATGAGGACTGGAGATTACAAAGATTGGAGAGGGAATGAGAACATGAAAGGATTTCAAAACTAGCACTATGCTATTCAGCAAGAATAATAGAAAAATCAAAATTTTGAGAATGCTCACAACACATTGCGAATATTATCTGTCCTTTCTGACTGCACACTCAATGGGCCTTTGAAACCGAAACTGCATAATTAGATTTACAATGTGCTCCACCCTGGAAAATAAGCAGATTGTGAGATCAAAAGCTGTGGGAAAGGAATTTGAGGCTAAGCAAGATTTGTGTAAAAGAATGAGAGCCTGTGGGCCTGAAGCACAATAGGTGCCATCGCAAAGTGAAGCAGATTTGTTAAATGCAACATGAAAACAAGCAGGTTATCTGTATTCAGGGCAGCCCACCTGCACTACAGTTTAGAAAAACAATTACATCAATTCCCTCCCCCACTACCATCTCATCTGGAAATGCATCAGTTTGTAACACAGATTACCAAGGTTCCAACTCTGATCTCTGGGCCGTGTGAAGTTGGTTAAAAATCAGTCAAGGCAGTGATACAATTGACTCACAGCTCAAACTCAACACAACAACTCCTGCCAGAAAGTTCAACTACGTGCATAGCTGGTGATTACACAAGGTTCTTGGTTATGAAGCTTCTCTTCATCACAAAGCTAACATAAATGTGAGATGTGTATTAAAATGCTTGTGATAAACTATTAAAGAGTCTTCAGGACAAAAAAAAAAGGACAGAGGAAGAAAAGATCCACAAATGTGTCTTAAATCAGAGACCAAGCTGCTCACTTTATCTTGAATAACTCTGCAACTGTGTCCCATTCCACTGCCAATTCCTTATAAATAGATCTCCTACAGATAACAGTAAAATCAGCAGACCTAGATTTTTTATGCCTGACATCTGTGAAATTCAACACTAGTATCCTGAAAGCCCAACTCCTGAGAAAAAGAGGAATACTTCAAAACTGTAGGTAAAATACAAAGAATCCTACCACAATCCTGGAATGTCTGCTTAAATTAAATGATGCAGAAAGAAACTGCCTTGAGAACAGTTAACTTTTTAGTCTTCACCTACGCACAAGGAATGAGAGATGGCATGACAGCACTGGCATAATAGCCCAGAAAAAAACTTGAATCAAAGCTCCCCCAATAAACTGCTTCAAGTCAATCAACCCAGTTAATGCGCTTGCTACTTACAGACTCCTGTCGGATGATGGACCGGAAACAATGTACAGTCCCACGGTAACGTGGCTGGTTAGAATTTTGTACTTGAAGTCGAACCTACAAAACAAACACTTCCAGTAAAAGAAGAGACTTGGTTGGGCAGGAATGAAAATGACATTTTCTTCCACAAATCACAGTTACAGGTTTAGCATAGCTTTTTGATATGAATTAACAATCATTTATTTCTACAGCTACTTTGAAGTCCTGCATTAAAAATTACATGTTTACAAGAAGAAATAGAAATATGCTACATATTTTTAAAACGCCAGTTTTCTGAAAAGTGATAATCACTTGGTATACGGTCAAACTGGAGAGAAGCTGAGAATGTATAAATTCACCTTTACTTACTAGGAATCCCGTGATGAGGCTTATCTCTCATCACAAAGTAACACTTTTGCTGTTAATGAGGACAGCCCCTAGCTCAGAAAGTAAAAGTAGTTAAACGAAACGCATTTCACACATTACATGAAAATAGCAAGAAAATTAGGCTCCTAAACCAACAAAATTGTGTCAGTATCCTGGTTAAAAAATTCTGGCAGCCATTAAGCATAACACAACAGATAATGTTGATCTCTTGTTTACCTACACTGATATTGTGCCAGTTATAGTCACAGAGTAGACAGTCATTTGAATTCCTAACCCAATGCCAAACTAAATTCTGTAACTGTTTGGGAGTCTATGGATTTCTCCATCATCATATAGCACCCCTTTAATTCCTTAGTTACACAAACCCTATGGCTGAGATATCTGTTGTCAGGTCTCAGACAATTGTCACCCTATCATAGATGCAGCAAAGCACAACAGCTCCGAGATGACTGTCTTTCATTATTCCTCATCCTTTGTGAGGGCGCACCCAGAATTTGCTCAGTACTTTTCACAGTACTGCAGCTGATGCCTGCAAAGTTGCAACACAGTAGAATAAGCCAGTGTCACTACCAAAGTGCTATACTTTGAATGCAGTGGTACAGCATGTTGGAGCACAGTCACAAACTAAGCGCTGTTCATCTGAAGAACCCACAAATAAATACAACCTGGGATAGTTCATTTGTTTCCACGTGCAGCCAGGCCACCCAAAACATGCCAATGTTTCATTCCTTACGGACTGTATTCAAATGTCTTTTTTTTTTAAATGGTAGAAAGTTAGGGTTTCCTACATTCCCGAAATGTCTGTTTTCCTTGGATGCTGCCTGACCTGCTGTGCTTTTCCAGCACCACTTTTATCTTGACTCTGATCTCCAGCATCTGCAGTCCTCAATTTTCGCCTTCGCATCCAAACAAGACCCAACCCAGTTCCGTAACTCTGCATGGGGTTTTTAAAATGGCTAACCCACCTAAACTGCATACCCTTGGACACTAAGGGGCAATTATTAGAATGGCCAATCCATCTAACCTACGCATCTTTCAACTTCGAGTGACCAGAGCACCTGAACAAAATCCACATGGAGAGAACATACAAACTCTATATTGATAATCACTCAAGGCTGGAATCGAAACCAGGTCCCTAGCGCTATGAGGCAGCCAATAAGCATTTGCTTAAAGCCATTTCACTTGGGCACCACTAATGGCCAAAACTTGTCATTAAAATAATGTATCCTGCCCTTTACCTTATACTGCACTTACACTACAGTGCTGCTGCAAAAATAAGATGTTGCTATTGCTTCTGGAGAGAGAGACGTAGCTGAGGAGCTGACTTCCCCTTGGTCTGCTGAAAGCAAACATAAACAGGTGATGCAGGAAGCATCAAATTCACATACCACTATGAAGAAGCCAGCAGTCTGGTTTCTGCAATACAGGCCATTGTGAGCTTTCCTCTGGTATCAAACAGATCTTTGGCCAGAAACCTCAAGGTGCAATTAAAGTTTTAAACAATCTTTGACATACTCAATTCTTATACTATTGCCACTAATACCCTGAAATCCACTGCTCAAACTGAAGATGGAAAATTGTGGAAATTAGGAGCCTGGTATAATATGGATTTGGTTTTTGTGTAAATGCAGCCTTTTATTCCAACTGACCCTTCATTCTAATTACCCACACACAAAAATAGCCTACTATAATCACAAAAATTATTTCCGTGAAAATAAATTAAAATGACATAGTTATCTTTTCCACAAACCACAATTCATTAAACCATTTGGTTTATTTCAATGAAACTGCATGTTCTTTCACTCAATGACTTCCAATCTTCTCTGGTAAATTCTAAGGTCAAACTCCATCAAGAACAGTAGTTAAAAATTTATGAGTTTAAATTAGTTCTCAATGGCACAATGAATCTGATAAACATTTGGAATAGGCTGAAATGATTCGAATGAAAGCCAACATTAATAAATGTTACAATTGAGTCAGAGGGAAAATATTAAATATGTTTGATTAGAAGGCTGTATCTGAAAATAAAGCTGTTGACTAGATTATCAAGATCGCATTTGAAAACATTTCCTTCCCTTTTTACAAAGAAACATTTTTAGAACTGGCACTTTAGATCGATCTCAGGTATGTTTAACATTATAGATATCAGCAAGAATGCATTAGCAACCTCACCTTGACTGTATCAAAGGGATGCCCAACGAGAACACCTGCAACACCTGCAAGAAGCAAATAAAACCAAATTAACATATTTGCTTAACTCATGCTGGTCAGCTGTAGAATACAAAATGTGCCAAACAAAGGTCTACATCAAATAATTGAACGTAACAGGGCTTTAAATAATATACTTATGGCTTGGAAAAACTCATTATGAATTGCACCTTTGATGTCAAAAATAAATACATATGACAACTTGCATTCTTTCAGGAGCTCTACGGTTCAGAACCCTAGTCAGCCAGGGTTTTGGAGCTGAGAATACTCTAGTTGCATTGACGACAATCTGGTAGTGGGGTGTGGTACACACAACACCACCAGCAGATTGTACCTGAGCACTGAAATTTGCACACAATGGATACAACTTTCTCTTCCCTGGATGAAGAAGAAAGGCAAATGATTGAGCAAGTTGGCCAAGGAGAGATACTAGCCCACTTCTCATCATCTTTGCAAATAAGTGCTGCACAAGAAAATCCATTTGGACCTTTAAGTGGTCAACTAATGACCAATTAAGGGCTTGAACTTCAACCTCAAATTTAGAAAGAAGCTGCTTTTAAAATTTATTCAGAATTTAGGCTTTGCTGGCCGGTCAGCATTTAGTAGGCGAAAGTGAGGACTACAGATGCTGGAAACCAGAGTTTAGATCTGAGTGGTGCTAGAAAAGGGAAGGGGGGGGGGGGGGAGGCAGGGGGGAGAGAGGGGAGCTGGGGAGAAGGTCAGCATTTATTGTCCATTTCTAAATGCCTTTTAGAAAGTGGCAGTGGGTTTGCTCCTTATTGAAACCAATAAAGGGGCAAAGGTGGCGGAAATGACAGCTACTGAAAGATAGTCCCCCATCTAGCCCTTTCTCCAAGCCCACTGTCCCTCTACTTATTAAAAAAAGCCTACTTTCTCACCATTTGATCTCCTGAAAATTAGACCTTCAGAAAAGGATTCTTGGACACAATCTGTTGATGAGCTGGGACTTCAGCATCAAGGATCTACATTCACTGGGAAGTTTGGCAGTCAGCTGTTAACCACCTGATTGGAGCTTGACACACACACACACACACACACACACACACACACACACACACACACACACACACACACACACACACACACACACACACACACACACACAAACTAAATGTACCTAGAGAGTCCAGCAAGTGAATTCCAGCAATATCCCCCATGATACAGAAAAAAACCAATGTGATCTGCCAAACACTGGACTTGTTGGAAATGGAATGTGTGGCAAAGAGGACAACAAAAGATTTGTCAATTCTGTTATACCACACTTGAACGGCTGGCCATTATTCCTTATCGTAGTTGATGTTAGATATCAAAAATGTCCATTGGGGTGGGATGCTAAAGGAGACACACCTATGAAGTGCAGAAAAAAAGATACCTCACTTTGCTTCGACTGGAATGCATCCTTCATATTGCTGTAGCTTTACTTAAATTGCTCACTGAATGCACTACAGCACTAAACAAACAGCCTCAATTTCCCAGGACACAAACACTGGAGATATACAATGCAAGTATGAAATGAAATTTCCCATGGTAACTTGCCCATAACATTATTAACATGTTTGGAACAAACCTAAAGGACATCACCAAATAAGCTAACCATCTGCCAACTACCAGGCTCTGTGAAGGATATGGAAACATGTTTTAAATATAATTTTACCCAGGAAAACCAACTTCAATGTTTTGGAAAAAATATCTTGACTCATGTCACATTTTGTTGCAACGTACACCAAAAGCCAGAGAAGATTTGTAAACTGAACTACAATAACACAATCCACATTAAAATGAATGTTACAACTGACACTTTCCTAAAAGATTTGTTAATAAAATTGGGGCAGTCCTGTCTAAATCAGGTTACTTAAAGATAAGTATTTTGAATATTGTACATTTACTTCCATCATTCAGCAAGAGCTCAGTGTAGATCTAAACACAGTACACCACTACAGTAATAAAACCATTGGTTTCAGATTCTTGAAACTGTCATAGTATATTAACATTTCAACTTCATAAAAACAACATAATAAGCGTGTATCTCACCAATCTTATCTTCTGGTTACCTCCAATGATCTATCAAACCCTACCCACTGTTCCTCCTTTAAAACTATATTTTACAATTATCTTAAAGGACTTGAACAAATTGAGCCCACTGATTTAGTCATATCTCAAATTTAAAGATGCACTAAATCCCAGGCTATCCACTGTTATAATGGTGACAATTTGAAAACATTGAATGAGGGCCCAGAATTTATGGTAAGATTAACAGCAAAGTGATAACAGTATTATTATACAGAAAATTACAAACAGCAAACTTCCTATGACTGCACTACGCACCTATACATGGAAATTACAAGCTTACAGAGGCAAAACAATGCAGTTGCTCAAAATTAGATATAAAAACAGGACATGCTGGAGAAACTCAGCAGATCTAGCAGCATCTGCGGAAAAAAAAACGAGTTAATGCTGCTTCTTCCATTCTGAGGTAGAGTCATATCGGATTTCAAATCCTAACACTTTCTCTCTCCCCAAATGCAGCCAGACCTGCTCAGTTTCTCCAGCATTCTCTGCTTTGTGGAACCCCCTCCACTTTGTAAGAAGGACCTTGATTTTTCAGTTGCTTGCCATTTCAATAAGCCACCTTGTTCCCATACCAATTGGGTATGTTCTGGATTTGCTATAGTGTTCCAATGAAGCTCAAAGCAAGTTTGAGGAAGAATACTTCATTTTTTCATACAAGTACATTACAGTCTCTCAGACTCAAGATTAAATTAAATTCTGTCCTCCATTTTGATTGTAACCCCTTGTTTGAGTTTTCTTGGTTTCACTCTCAGCAATGTGGATCCATTTTCTCCTTTACACACCTATCATTTAAACCATTGCACATTTCTCTTTAACACCAGTAGACCTCGTTTTGTCTTTTGCTCTGGGCACACAATCTGTTCAACTTGTTCATCCTCCCTTTCTGTCAATAGCATAAACCCCAACCCCCTCACCTTTTTCCAGTCCCATTCAGTTAAGAAGGAATGTCATTGGATTTGAAACATTAATCCACAGATACTGACACATCTGCGTTTCTTCAGCATTTTTTGTTTTTATTTCAGATTACCATCATCTGAAGCATTTTGCTTTGTTTGTTACATGTCATCCTCCTCATGCTGGGTCAGCAAAGGATCAGATGGTGTTTGACATTCATGACATCTTTACGAGACCTTTATCCCCATGCAGCATCAAATGATGTACCACTCTGATCAGTATTACGTTCCTCCCATCACCTTTTCTCTCTATGGCCTCCTCCTGCCTGGGGTTCTGTACTTCCACCAGAGGGTCCTGTTACTGATCACAAGTAGTGTGCCACAAGGATCAGTGCTTTTCATCATTTATGTAATGATTTGGATGTGAACATATGAGCTATGGTTAGTGAGTTTGCAGATGACACCAAAATTGGAGGTGTAGTGGACAGCAAAGTTACCTTCACAGTACAAGAGGATCTTGATCAGATGGGCCAATGAGTGGCAGATAGAGTTTAATTTAAATAAATGCGGGGTGCTGCATTTTGGGAAAGCAAATCAGAACAGGACTTATACACTTAATGGTAGGTCCTGGGGAGTGTCGCTGAACAAAGAGGCCTTGGAGTGCAGGTTCATAGCTCCTTGAAAGTGGAGTCAGGAGGTAGACAGGGTAGTGAAGAAGGCATTTCGAATGCTTCCCCTTTATTGGTCAGTGCATTGAGTACAGGAGTTGCGAGGTCATGTTGCAGCTTGGTTAAGCCATTTTTGGAATACTGCATGCAGTTGTGGTCTCCCTAATAGAGGAAGGATGTTGTGAAACTTCAAAAGGTTCAGAAAAATTTTAGAAGGATATTGCCAGGGTTGGAGGATTTGAGATATATAGGAAGAGGCTGAATAAGCTGGGGTTGTTTTTTCTGGAGAGTCAGAAGCAGAAGGGTGACCTTATGTAGGCTTGAAGAATCAAGAGGGGCATGGATAGGATAAATAGACATGGACTTTTACCCAGGATGGGCAGAGGTTTAAGGTAGGTGTGTGTGTGTGTGTGTGTGTATAGCTGCCAGAGGAAGTGTGGAGGCTGGTAGAATTACAACACTTAAAAAGGTATCTGGATGGGTATATGAATAGGAATGGTTTAGAGGGATAGGGGCCAAATGGGATTACATTTATTTCGAATACCTGGTCGGCATGGATGACTTGGACCAAAGGGTCTGTTTCCACGCTGTACATCCCTATGACTGTATGCCTAGTGGGCCTAAAATCTGAGAATAGTGTCCCTGTTGCTTGCTGCAGCCTTCCTTCTGAACATTGTTGTGATTGGCAGCCTTACCCCCCTGCTGTTTTCCTTGTCTTGTCCAGGGCAATGGTATGGCAATAACTCCTGCTCTCCCAGTCACACCTTGTCTACATCATGGAGTTCTTTACAGAACCAAGTTAAACCCCTGAGGCAGTCAAGGCTGGCTGGTGTTTACCTGCCACCCTTCAGGTGGTCAATGTCAGAAATTGCATTCAACTGGTGTATTTCAGTGAAAATTTCAACCTCCCCCTTCAACAAGCTAACAGTGAGCTCCTTAGAAACTTTAACTGGACTTAATTCAGAAGCAAGTTTGTTGTCCCAGAGTCCCCTGACCTGTTGACCAATGTTGGTGCTTGGAACAATGTCTCAAAATATGCAGGCAGTGGTATTTGAGACCGGATCTCAAATTCCCAACTTTACCAGGGTCTAAACATTTGATTCTTGGTCTCCATACTATAAAGAAGGGAACAGATGCTGTGGTGATTAAGAGAAGGTCAGCCAGATAGACATCACAGAAAATAAGTTCCCTGATTTGGGCTGTCATTCTGGTCCTATCAGGGAGCCTGGCTGACAGATATAAACAGAAGTGTTAGAGGTTGTGTTACTCAGAGCTGGCTGAGGAAGTTGGACCAGTGTCAAATACTATGCCTACGTAAATAAAGGATGACTGGGTGACAGGATACTGGCTTTTGTGGAATTAGTTTAGTGGTGATAAGAGTAAAGAACCTGATGAAACTTGCAACAATCTTTTGATTGGGGTAAGCATTTCTGGCATCATACTGTTATTTGGGAAACTTGAATTATTTGACCTGGCCATTGAAGACAGGGCCCAGTATGTGGAAAGAATATATTTTTTCTCCCACCCCCACCCCGTGCAAATGGCATTGGTAGATGAAAAGCTGGGAGTAATTCTCCTGACAGCTCGTGGACCTGTAGCTTTTTCAGTTCTAAGGAGCCTAATTTTCCCTGAGGCACCAGATACTAAAACCTTTCAAGAGTTGACGGATTTTGTTAAGGAATATTATAACTGCAAGTCTCTCCTAATTCTGAGATGCTATCAGTTTTACTCGGCAATTCGAGAACCAGGGTAATCCATGTCTGGATTTTTGAATAAGTTAGACCACTGGCAAGAGGCATATAACTTTGGTTTAACACTTTATGAGATGCTGAGAGACTGGTTGGTACGTGGGATTAATAATATAACCATGCACAAGCACACATTCTGAAGCCCTGCTTGACTTAAAATAGGTACTACAACTAGCTTTGATTTTGGCAAATGCTGAAAGTTGAACACGAGTTGCAGGGTATTCCGATGGAAGTGGACTTCCTTGTCAGTCCGATTAGGTTAGGGGACACCACTTGAGTGAAGGCAATTGCATAGCCACACTCAGGACATATCCTGAACAGAGGGCCTCTAAGACAGCTCACAGCAAAACTCCAAAACAAAGCCCAGCCTCGGCTGAAAGGTTAAAATTTTCTTCAGGACCTGGAACATCTGGTTAATCAGGTTTTTTTTAGATTAGATTAGATTACTTAGTGTGGAAACAGGCCCTTCGGCCCAACAAGTCCACACCGCCCCGCCGAAGCGCAACCCACCCATACCCCTACATCTTCCCCTTACCTAACACTACGGGCAATTTAGCATGGCCAATTCACCTGACCTGCACATCTTTGGAGTGTGGGAGGAAACCGGAGCACCCGGAGGAAACCCAAGCAGACACGGGGAGAATGTGCAAACTCCACACAGAGAGTCGCACTGAGGCGGGAATTGAACCCGGGTCTCTGGCGCTGTGAGGCAGCAGTGCTAGCCACTGTACCACCGTGCCGCCCACTATCGGCACAGCCGTTTCAGTTTTAACAAATTCACTCTGGACTCCAATCCTTAGGACTGCACAATATCTCAGCTGGACTGAGAACCCTTTACAGATTAAAGACACAACTTTAGCTCCAGCCTCTTATGAAAAGCAATTATCAGTGATTGTGGTATATAGCTCAGGCATAAGCTTGTTAGAGTAAAATTGATTTGAGAGATTCACCTAGATTGGCTCAATATTTTTCAATTACAGAATGGCTGTCTGAGTCAAGCTCTAATTAAGTACCCCGAAGTCTGGGGACTATCAAAAGGAGCCAAAGCCACTCATTCCTAATGAAAGGCTTACACCCAAAATGTTGACTCTCCTGCTCCACAGATGCTGCCTGACTGACTGTGCTTTTCCAGCACCATGCTCTCGATGCTCATCTCCAGCATCTATAGTCCTCACTTTCTCACCTTGCATAATTCCACGATTCTACAAGGCCTGCCCAGTGACATTTGCCTTGCAGGCAAAAGGTAGAAGCTGAAATCAGAAGGCTGGAAAACAAATGTATCAAGCCAGCCCAGTTTGCAGAACGGGCAATTCTGGTTGCCAGTCAGGTCAGTTCGCCTTTGTGGAGATTTTAAACAAACAGTAAACAATTTTTCAAAGCTGGATAAGTAGCCAATCCCTTGCAAAAAGGATTCATATGCCAACCTGGCAGGGGACCGATCATTCACAAAGCTGGACATGAGCCATGCATATTTGCAACTGTAGATAGAGGAGTATTCCCAGAAGAATGCTACAATTAATATCCATAAGGGTTTGTGCCAATACATAAACTGCCATTTGGTGTAAAGTCATCCTCTGCAATCTTTCAGCAGACAAAGGAAACAATTTTGCAAGGTCTACCACAAATCACCATTTATCTAGATGACGTGCTAATAACAGGGAAAACCAGTAAGGAGCACTTAGAACTTGGACATAGACATTTGTCCCAGGTGGGCATACATCTAAGGAGGGACAAATGTGTGTTCCAGGCACCCCAAGCAACTTACCTGGGCTACAGAGTAGACAAGACCAAAGCTGCCTTGGCTCCCAAACCTATACCTTAGCTTAGATCTTTCCTTTGACTGGTGATTTATTATGGAATGTTTATACATAAGCTAACCTCTATCCTGGCACCTTTGCATTAACCTATCCAAAAAAAAAGGTCAGCCTTGGAAGTGGTTACGTAGCTGAAAATGTGTTGCTGGAAAAGCGCAGCAGGTCAGGCAGCATCCAAGGAACAGGAGAATCGACGTTTCGGGCATCAGCCCTTCTTCAGGAATGTCTGAAGAAGGAGCCCTTCTTCAGGAATGTCTGAAGAAGGGCTGATGCCCGAAAAGTCGATTCTCCTGTTCCTTGGATGCTGCCTGACCTGCTGCACTTTTCCAGCAACACATTTTCAGCTCTGATCTCCAGCATCTGTAGTCCTCACTTTCTCCTCCAAGTGGTTACGTAGCCCTAGCTTTCAGGGAAGTAAAGAAACAGCAATCCTTCCTTTAAGGTGTTACCACACTACGATCCCATGTGAGATCTGGTATTGATGTGCAATGCCTCCCTGAAGAGTAGTGGGCTAGTTTTGGCTCATAGTTGGCCCAATGGAGAGGTACGCCCAATAGTGAAAGCATCCAGGATGTTGACAAATGTAGAACATAAACACACCAAGATAGAGAAGGAAGGTTTAGCAATCATATTTGAAGTCAGGGAGTTCCACCAATACCTTTATTGATGTACATTTGTAATAATAGTGTACCTAAAACCCCGGTCAGGTCTGCTTCAAGAGGTCAAGGCAGTGCCATCCATACCTTTAGGCTGAATTCAACAGTTGGGTCTAATGACTACAATTATATATAATTACAAGTTGGAACATTGCCCGGGAGGCCACTTAATGAATGCAGATGCATTTAGCCACCTCCCATTGGCAGATACACCATCAGTGGTACCACCACTGGAAGAGTCCATCATGATTTCAAATTTCTCGGCACATGTCCAGTCACAACTGACAACATCAGACTTTAGACGCAAAAAAGAAGTTCTGGCAAAACTGAATCACAGCTGGTGATGGGCTATTACAACCAGAATTGAAAGCTTTTGGTTACACGTCAACTATGATTCTTTCATGGGCTCAATGATCTTAGTCATTTTAGATGCCCATTCAAAGTGGTTGGATTTGCATAGAGTTCATTCTTCAAACGCTGCGACAATGATAGAAAAATGTACATCTTTTCCAATACACAGACTCCTGAAAGTGTTGGTCAAAAAAAAAACAGGCCATCATTTACCAGCAAAGAGTTTGACCATCTCCTAAAATCAGATGGAATGCGATACGTGAAGACAGATTCATATCATCCAGCATTAAGCAGGCCAGCAGAAAGACCAGCCCAAATTTGAAGAATTTGCTAGATATCAAACTGTCCTGGTTCCTACGACCAGTCTTCATGCAGCTACAGGCAGGGCTCCAGAGGAGTTGCTAATGGGGAGAAGGCTGCACCAGGTCAAATTTGATCTTCCTAAATATGGAGTGGGGAGGGTGAATTGGCATCAGCAACGCCAATGCCAGACACAAACTCTGGTAAATGAGATAGACATTTGATAAGGGGCAAAGTTTTACATAGGCCCTGTACGGGTAAGAGGCATGGTTAATGCAAGGTCAGGACCAGTGATGTATAAAATTCAATTAGGAGCAACAGTCTTGAACAAGCACGTGGACCATATGAAAACTGAACTTGCAAATAGTGTGGGAGTGAAACATGCCCTGCCCCTCAGAACAGTGGGAAAAGCTATCTGAACCCATTGGTCCTCCCTTTCTATCAAGCATTGAAGAATCGTCCAAATCAGAGATGGACATGTTGGATCTTGCCACATCGATGCCTTTGCTGCCGAAGAGGAGTGAATTTCTCCCAAGATTCTCCGAACGCAAAAGGCAAGCTTCTGTGCATTACACGCTGCCAGTATCCAACATGGAGTTGAAGGAACCTAACCCAGCGCTGAAATGCCCCAGGAGGCACGTATAGAAAAAGGAGCAGCCTCTGTCCTCTGACTCAGAGGGGAGGGGATGTAGTGATTGTAACGAGATCAGCCACGTGTACCTCAGAAAAGATCCTCGGTTGGGCTGGTCCAATCAGACAGCTCTGGCTGACAGATAAAGAGGTGTGTCTGGTGGAAACGGAGTAAAGATTCGTGCACCTTGTAAAAGAAAAAAAGGAAAAAAATAAACAGGAGAAAAAAAAAGTGTGTGTCGGATATTCTGACACTCTGGAAGCTGGCTCAGAGAGCTGGACCAGTGTCAAAGACTTTTCACAAGTAAATAAAGGATAACTTGGTGATGGGCTACTGGTCTCTATGGAGGTATTTCAGATGCACTGGGAAAAAGCGTTTAAAAAAATTATGGTACTAGAACGGAGAGAAGATAGCTATTGGGAAAGATTGATCATTTTGGGGTTTTCTTCTTTAGAATAAAATCTTAGAGGATCTAACAACGGAAAGGCTTTTGAAATTAGGAATAGCTGATGGGATAGATGTGGCAAGACTTTCATTTGTAATGTTCCTAAGAGGGTAAATGAGTATAGATAACAGAAAATTTCTTTACTCAGTTAAATTCAATCCCTTGTGAACGATTAATGCAATTAACTGAAAGAGAGTGGAAAAGAAAAACATGCTGAAAGACTGAAATGAGGTAGGTGGAATAGAAGGAGACTTATGAATCATGTAAAAATTCCAGCACGAGTTAAAGAACTTAGGCTGTTCCTGTGTGAGACATCCAATCTTGTAAGTATTTGTATAATACAATGTTCTTAATTGTGCAATCCTTTTCTTACTTATACTTCAGTTCAACAATGTTTGGGCTGTTACTTTCACATTCCTATAGTCTGATTCATTAGATGTCAAGTTGCTTGCCTGTTTTCCCTTATTGCAGTATGTATTTTCAGCAACTTGGTGTGCAGAAGATCCAAAACCTAAACGTGTAAGGACATGTCTAGCTAACAGCCTTTATAAAGATGTTGTTATGTTAGCTTGCTGGAAAGGTGTCAAGGCACCTGATCTGACATTCGACTGCAAGGCCCCTTTCTCGGATTGAATTAAATATGTTCCTTCAATCTGGCACTTTGGAAAGCATTTTGGGCTTTTCTCTGAAAAGAAGTTCGAGAAGTGGAAATCTACTCAGCGAGAGCTGCTAGCCAATCAGAAGTTGGCACCCCCACATGAAGGTTACAGCTACTGCTGGGAGTGCACCCAACATTGTGAGGACTAGGATATCAACTAAATGCATTTTCTGGTAGGATGTATCTGAGGTTTGGAATGCAGGGGAGTTGGAAGCAAGAGCAGAGGGTGATTCTCAACCACTACCTGTTTTCTTCTATACAGTCTCTCAACTCAGTGTGCAGATAAAGAAGCATTCCTAACCAACCACCTGAATGCACTGGTTTACCAGTTAGATGGGTCAACTGTAGCCCAGGTGGAAACAGACCCTTGAGTGGTCATCAACCAACATGCTCTGGGACATCACCAACCCCCTTAATTAAGTTGCCTCCCCGTCTACAGGGCTACTGCATCTAGGTCTGGAAAATTCTGCCCTTAACTTTCTTTTTGGATTATTCAACCTGGCAGTTGGGGAAAACTAAATAAGCTGGAAATTCTGTACACTTTGTCAATGTTACAATTTTTCTTTTCCAAGAAGTTTTGGTATACTGAAATATCAGTTCAACTCTAGGGCTCAATACCTTAAAAGGATAAATAGTTAAAGTTTTTATTAAATAAATTTCCTAAACATGTAGCAATTGCTCATGTAAATTTAAGAAATCTGTTTAACGATCATGGAATATATGCAGAAACGTGAGAACACAGAGCAGCAACAATCCCCTCAGGGACCTTATGACATAATGCTCATTATGATTTTATGCTTGCTGGAAGAAACAAACATAACTTTCAGTGACTCATAAATGACAAATTCTGTACCATAACCACCGTAGATGTCCAAACTGACAAGATGGGGGAGGGGCTATATATAGAAATATGTTCTAGGTGTGTAAAATTATATAACAGATATTATGTCCTGAAATTATTACGAGGATCTATAAAGGTTTCAACTATTATATTCAGTAGGAAAGCAAAGTTTGTTAACATTCTGTTAAACATATCTGTATTCAGGTTCAGTTAGTCTTATTTCTAACCGGTTTTTCTCATTATAAAATCAAAAACTTAAATGTATAAAGCCACAAGTCCAACTAAAATGTGAATTTCAAATATTATTGCAAGATTTACCATTATCATGTCTTAAAAAAGCAATCAAGGATTACAGTAAGAAACACAATGAAGCAATAACTTGAGGTGATGCTATTACAGCTTGACACTATCACTACAGACAAACTGTTAAACAACAACACATGCTCAGTTCTCATTCTCCATGAGGGATATGGGCATGGATTTCACACAAATAAACGCAAAAATCACTCTCTTCTTTACCACAGAGGGCAGTTGAGTCTGGGTCACTATGTAGTAAGGGAATTGAAGGTTATGGGAAAGGATGAAATATGGCATTGAGGATGATCAGATCAGCCATGATCTTATTGAATGGCAGATCAGATTAAATAGGCTGAATGGCCTACTTCTGCTCTTATGTCTTGTGATCTCATGGTGATAACCTTAAGAACAGTACACATTGTATAGTTGGGAACTTTGAATAATATGATAAACCTAAAAGTCAAACCACTTTGAGAGTCTAATTCCTTGGTATGTTAGAATCCAGGTAAAATCATAGCAACATTCTGCTGGCAAATCAGTAGTGTTCAACTCTGCTCACGAGTTGTTCATAGCTATTCTATTTCTTAGTTTAGCTTGCTAGCATTTCAAAGTAACTTCACAGACAGAGTACTCTGTCTGACTGGCAGTCACAAGTCCTACCCTGAATGGAAGGTGCCATTATCTGCTGTAGCATTTTAAGATGAGAACCAGTTGAGCTGAACCCTCTCCCTTGAAGAGTCCTATACTCGTGGTCTGCCATGACGTTTTTGCAAGTCTTGCTGCTAGGCTCAAGTGTGGGCACTTGGACCATGCAAAAATGATCCAGATGTCTAAAGCACTAACCTGACGCTATATTCAGTTCTGTCTGCAAGCATAAACTGCTTTTGTTTTTCTACATTGTAAAGTCACTCCTGTTCTGGCTGGTACTCATTTTAGTTAGCACCTTGTAAAACTAAATTTTACACAAATGATGAGAAACAAAAAGCATATGAATTTTAAAAATAAGTGCATAAAATAACATTGTGTGATGCACTTTAGTTGATACTGTGATTATTGGAATTTTGGGAATTACTATCATGAAGACATTAATATTTTCACATTGCATTGAGAACATGTAGCTAGAATACCAGTGGTATATTTTAATTAACAGCACTTCTTCCATTAAAATGGAATTCTATGAACTGAAGAAACAAAATGGCCTGACCTCTAGAACCAACATCAATATGTTCCAGTAATACAGCTATAGAGGAAATGCAGTGTTATTACATATTTCAACATACTATCATACAATTAGGCCATTCAGCCTGGTCATTCAAGAAGATTACTGGTAATCTGATTGGGACATAAACTATATTTTCCTGCCTATCCCTGATACCCTTTAACTGCCAAATTAGTCAAGAATCTACCTAAATATGATTTAAAATTTTTCACAACCCTCAAAACAAAAAAATCCCTTTGTATGTCTTAAATGGAAGAGTCTGTACTTTTAAAACTGTGCCCCCAGTTCCAATCTTTTTCATAAAGGATAAATATCTTTTCAGTATTCACCTCATCAAGTCCTCTCAAGATCTGACATATTTTAATAAGACTGCCTCTCATTCCTCTAAACTCAATAGTTAGAAATCCAACCTTCCAACCCTTCCTTGTTGATTCCTGGATTAACAAGTCAAGCAAGACTTTGCTGACCTACTTGTAATGCAATTATGCTGTTATTTTAATTAAGACTGAAACTGTATGGAATACTCTCGATATTTCACCAGTGGCGTACCCGATGCAACTACAGCAAAACATTCCTACTTTAATACCCCATTCCCTTGCAATAAACAACACTCCATTTGTTTTCCTAATCACTTGCTATATCTGCATCTTAGCTTTGTGAAGTATGTACCAGGACACCCAGCTCCCTTGGTATCGCAGTTATGCAAATTCTCCCCATTAGGTCATCTATTTTATGTATTCTTGCTGCCAAAATTAAGATGCTCACAATTTCCCATGTTGTACGCTGCCATTTTTTGCCCATGCACCCAACCTATCTATGTCCCTTTACTGAGTCCTTATGTCTTCTTCACAACCCTTTTTTTTAAACTACCTACCTTAGTATCATCAGCAAATTTAGTGACAATACATTTAGTCACATCACCTAAGTTGATTGTTAATAGTTAAGGCCCCAGTAGTGATGTCTCCAGCATCTGACTAGATGCAGTTTGCTGACATGAAAATTGGCCTACATGCCTAGTCTGTTGGCCAACAAATCCTCAAAAATCCATGACAAAAATAAAGAAACCATTTATATAATGCTACATCCTGATGTGGGAACAACACAGGAAAGTGTGAGGTTATGCACTTTGGTAAAAAGAATAGTGATGCAGACTATTTTCTAAACAAGGAAAAACTTTGGAAATCTGAAGCACAAAGGGCCTTAGGAATACTATTAGGATTCTCTTAAGATTAAAGTGCAGATTTAGTTGGCAAATGCAATGTTAGCTTCATTTTCAGGGGGTTAGAATACAAGAGTGCAGATGTACTGCTGAGGCTGCATCAGATTCCGGTCAGACGATATTTGGAATACTATGAGCAGTTTTGGGCTTCATATCTAAGGAAGGTTTTGGAGAGGGTCCAGAGATGGTTTATAAGAATGATCCCGGGGATGAAGAGCTGGTCCTATAAGGAGTGGTTGTGGACTCTGGGTCTGTACTTAAGAAATAAGGAGGATTAGGAGGGATCTGATTGAAACCTACTGAATATGAAAAGTCCTGGATAGAGTAGATGTGAGAAGATGTTGCCACTCGAGAATTTCAAAGTGTAGGGATGACCCATTAGAACTGTGATGAGGAGGAATTTCTTCAGTCAGATGACGGTTAATCTGTGGAACCCATTGCTGCAGAAGATTGTGGAGACAAAGTCATTGAGTAAATTTAAGACAGAAACATGGGTTCTTGATTAGTAATGGGGATCAAGGGATACAGAGAGAAGGCAGGAGGATGGGGTTGAGAAACATGGTTGGAATGGCAGAGCAGATTCGATGAGCTGAGTAGCCTAATTCTGCTCATATCTTATGGTCTTACGATCTTCAAGTTATTGTTGGAATATTCTTGTTGTTGCATAATCAAAGGCAAGAAAATTCAAGTCTGGATGTTTTTTGAGCTAAATTTCCCAATTGAAACCAAAAATAAATTGGCAGGCTACTATTGAAAATAGCACTAAATCTGGAAAATATATTCCATTTAACAAAAGTAAAACTTTACAAATGGAGGTTTTAGAAATTTAACAACATGTTTAGGGAGAGCAGACATAAACAATGTAATTTCAGGTTACTGAAATTTATGGTGGACTGAAGCTATTCAAACTGATGGAAAAGTTATGAGACAAGTACCAATGCATATCTGTAATAAGTTTAAAATCTACAATCAGGTAAGATTTTATACAAGGTGGCCAGGAATGGAGAAGAAACCAAGAGGAGTGAAACAACTGCAATTCAAAACAAACATATGCATAGGGGTGAGGGGTAGAAAACAGAAATGTTCTGAATCTTTTTCTTGCAAAGCTGAAAGGAAAATACAACCAAGTATACTGTTCCATTTAAGCTGGCAGTTCATAACAGGCATTATAGATTATGTTATCTGTCTTTGGCATTAAATGACCAAGTTACGAATTGTTCAAATGTTTTATTGTAGCAAAACACACCCAAATGCAAGAAACAAAGTAAGGTCACATACTTTCATGACAAATGTTAAGCTGAGCATTAGAATTTGGCAAACTATTTGATCATTAAAAAAAGATTATGCATGCCAAAAAACAGATCAAGCAAGTAGATTACATTAGCTTTACTAGCCTGAATCATACAATTTTCTTTATTCTTCTTTCCATACTACTGTTTGTAATACAAAGCAGAGTTTAGCCAATGGAAACCCAGAGGTTAATTAACAATGTTTGCTTTATAGGAGAAAATTTCTATTTTCTACTCTATTTATATTTATGTTACTATGCCTTCAAATTAACAATTTAACACCAAATAAAAATCTCCATTTCATCATATACGGAGATAAACATCATTTATTGTGGGTACTACAATACAGCAATGGCCTTAATTTTAGTGCAGATTCCCAACTTAAACAAAAAGCCATGTAAATTAAACTTCTACAAGAAAACTCTCAGAATGGAACATTTATGTAACTATTCTGTTGATCTTTTAGACTCCAACTCAAATATCAGCAAAAAATCACGATTTAGTCCAGAAGAAAGCCACAAAGTTCTGCATCCATTGACTAAACGGTGGCTGCGAAATTTAATTCAGTATCACAAGTTTGAAGGACAAATTGCAAAATTATTTAGAGTCAAACTGCACAGAAACAAACTTTTTGTCCTAACTCATCCATGCCAAACAGATTTCCTAAACTGAAATAGTCCCATTTGCCTGCATTTGACCCAAATCACTCTGAACCTTTCCTATCCATGTATCTATCCAAAAGTATTTTAAAATGCTGTACTTGCTTCTACCACTTTTTCTGGCAGCTTCTTCCATATATGTACCAACCTCTGTGTTAAAACATTGCCACTCAGGTCCCTTTGAAATCTTTTCCCCTTACCTTAAACCTATGCTCTCCAGTTTTTGGATTCCACTACCCTGGGGAAAAGACCCTGGCTATTCACCTCATCTGTGTGCCTCATGACTTTATAAACCTCAATAAAAAGGTAACCCCCTGAGCCTCCTATGCTCCAAGGGAAAAACATCCCAGTCTATCCAGCCCCTCGTTATAACGGAAACCCTCCAGGCTCGGTAACATTCTTGTTAATTTTTTTTATGTACCTCTCCAGTTTAATAATATACTTTCTAAAGCAAGGTGACCAGAATTGTACACAGGACTCTAAATGTGGCATTACTGATGTCTTGTATAGCCTAAAGTGATGTTCCACTTCTGTACTCAATGCTCTGACCGATGAAGGCAATTGTGCCAAATGTCTTCTTTACCACTGTCTACCGGTGATATCATTTTCCAGGAACTATGTACCTGCACCCCTAGATCTTTCAGTTCAACAACACTCCCCCAGGCCCTACCATTAACTATACAAGTCCTGCCAGGTTTGTCTTACTAAAATGTAGCACCTTGCATACATCTCAATTAAACTCTAACTGCCACTCCTTGGCTCACTGGACCAGTTGATCAAGATCCTATTGTTCCCTTAGATAACCTTCTTCACTATCCAGTCTATCGCCAATTTTGGTGTTACCCACAAACTTATTAACCATCTCCTATATTCTAATCCAAATCATTTTTATAAATAACAAACAGTGACCCAGCATCAATCCTTGCAGCACACTGCTGGTCATCCAGGCCTCCAGTCTGAACAACCCTCTGCAACCACCCTCTAGCTCCCACCACCATGAAGCCAATTTTGTATCCAGTTGGCTAGGTCTCCCTGGATCCCATGCAATTTATCCTTCCTAACCAGTCTAGTACGCGGAACCTTTTTGAAAGCCTTGCTGAAGACCATGTAGACAATTTCTACTGCTTTGCCTTCATCTATCTTCTTGGTCACCTCTTTAAAAAATTCACTCAAATTTGAGAGACATTATTTCCCAACACAAAACCATGCTGACTACCTCTAATCAGTCCATGCCTTTTCAAATGCATGTAGATGCTGTCTCAGAATCCCCCTAAAACAACTTACTTACCATTGACTCAGGTTGACCAGTCTGTAGTTCCCTGGTTTTTCCTTGCAGCCTTAAGTAATGGCACAACATTAGCCACCCTCCAGTCTTCTAGCATCTGACCCATGGCTGTCAATGCTACAAGTATCTCTACGAGAGGACCCACAATTTCTTCCTTAGCTTCTCAAAATGTCCTGGGGGACAGGTCACACAAAATTTATCTACTTCTATGTGTTTTAAGACCTTCAGGACCTTCTCCTCTGTAATGTGAACTCTTTTTGCTTTTTATTTCCCAGAGTTCCCTAGATTCAATTTCTTCCTTCACAGTAAATACTGATGCGACAAACATCTTTTTAAGAACGCCTATCGAATAACAAATACAACTAAGGATAAATACCTTCAACAAAGCGAAGGATCTGAAGAGCATGATACAATGTCATTTCTGCTCTAATTCTGCTCTATTACATAGAGAAAGATACTGGTGAGCAACAGCCACCACTGCATTCAGCTAATGGTCATTAGCAAACCAAATTTCAAAATCTTTACTAAAAAGATTGGGATAGATTACACTACATAACTAATCAAGTGACATTATTTTGGAAATCATACTGTATTTTTTAGCAAATGCACTTTGTTTTTGATGGTATGATATCCTGATAATTGTCAACCTCCCAGTCATTAGACCTACAGTTCAAATGCAAGTATAATTGCAAATAAATTATGGCACAACAGCAATTAACAACAATACTTAACTGGGTAGGTCAGCTAAAATTTAAAATAAATAAAACCGCCCCAAACCAATATGTACAAAAATATATCACCTGTAATCCTAAGATTAAACTCTAAACTGAAGACTCAGCACAGAAAAATTGTTTGTCACTAAGCAGAAGAATGTAAGAAACAGAAGCAGAGACGGCAAGGGGCCAGTGTAGTCTGCTTTGCATAAGCAATAACCAAAATGGCCATACCATTCAAAGTAAATTAGACAAACATTTGAAGGAAATGATGAAGCAAACATCTCAAAATACTGCAATATTAGTGATCAGTTCTTAAGACTAAAATTCATCTCAAAAGTTAAAGACGTCACAAAATCTTATGATGTTAGGTCAGACTTGGGCCAGAATTCACTAATGACGCAGCTGATGAATCAGTGCTCATCTACTGTGAACACAGTTTGGAAGTAGTATTGAGGGTGCTTCAATGTCCAACACAAAGACTGACTCAGTAGCACCATGACTGACAAGGCCCTCAAGAACAAATCTGCCCCAATCTGGCAGATACTAAGAAAATTCTAACTAAATCAACCTTTCACAGACACATCTGTTCACAATATTGGTTGGAGTCAATGCCACACAGTCCTTGTGGAAACAACATTATACCTCAAAAGGTGGCACCACAGTACTGAATGAGAAAGAACAAATCTTATAGCTCAATATTAGATATCTGGGCATCCATGAGTTGCTGCGGGTGGCATGGTGGCTCAGTGGTTAGCATTGCTGCCTCACAGCTCCAGGGTCTCAGGTCCAATTTCAGCCTCTGTGATTCTCCTCGTGTCTGTGTGGGTTTCCTCCGGATGCTCTGGTTTCCTCCCACAGTCCAAAGATGTGCTGGCCAGGTGAATAGGCCATGCTAAATTGCCCATAAGTCAAGAGGGGAATGGGTCTGGGTAGGTTACTCTTTGGAGGGTCAGTGTGGACTTGTTGGGCCGAAGGGTCTGTTTCCACACTGTAGGGATTCTCATCTAACCTAATTTCCTCTCATAAAACCTCTGTGTGGCATGGTCCTTGCTCCAGAAATAAGCAGCCGCCAGGGAATCACCCCTCACTCAATGGTGAGTACAGGAGAGCATGCCAGGAGTAGCACATGCAAACCCAAAAACTGGCTGCAGGCTCAATATGCTATCATGAATCTGGAATGTAAAGCTAATCTCAAATGGTGAACATGTCAACTATCTAGTTCACATGTCCTTTAGAGAAGGAAATCTGCCAGTCTTAACTAGTTTGGCCTACCTACAACTCCTCACCAAAGTTTAGGTGATAAAAAAATACACATCATTCCTGATGAAGGGCTTTTGCCCGAAACGTCAATTTTCCTGCTCATTTGGATGCCCCACATATCGTTTTTTAGACACTGGAAAGGTTCGGTGTTGGAGAGCTCTTTACTAAATGGGTTTCAGTATTATATAATGATCCCAAAGCAGTGGTGATCACCAACGGTTTAAGTTTGGACAGCTTTAGCATTGGCAGGGTTGTTGCCAGGGATGTCCTCTTTCACCATTACTATTTACACTAGTGATTGAACCACTAGCGGAGGCTATACGAACTGACCCTAAGATAACGGCTCTGAGGGTTGGATTGGGCAAGCACAGAATTCCTCTCTACACGGATGATGTCCTCCTTTTCTTAAGTGATCCTTTGACATCTGTGCCCTGCTTAATTCAAGTGGTCAATCTATTCGGTATGTCCTCAGGTTACAAAATCAATTTTATGAAAGCGGAGGCCATGCCATTGGGAGGCTTTGCCAATATATCCAATTTACTGGATGGATCTTGCTTTCCCTTTCATTGGTCACTAGAAGGTTTTCTATACTTAGGTATTTTTATCACTCCAGTATTTGGTCAGCTATATAAAGCCAATTATGAACACTTAGAGAAAATAAGGCAGAACCTTCAATGCTGGGGAGATCTCCCAATATCCTGGTTAGGCAGTTAAGATGAATATCCTACCTCATCTTCTATACACTATGAGAATGCTCCCCTTGATGCTGCCGAGACAGGCTGGCTCGGCTCATTATCAAATTAGAAAAGCGCAGCTCCCACAAGCAAGGGGCGGACTGGACTTTCCAGGTTTGAGGAGGTACCAATTGAGCTCCTTATTATCTAATGTAGCTGTTTGTGACCCACAAAAGAGACCCAATCAATCTGGTTAGATATTGAGACTTCCCATATTATTTATAGATAAGATGAGAGTGATTACGGCCTATTGTAAAAACCCTATTGTACTAAATACAATTAAAGCCTGGAAAACAATGTGACATGATGAGGGTAACCTTCAAAAAACCTCCCCTTATACACCCAGAGTGGGAGCATCGGGATTTCAGTCAGGGCTGACAGATGCTACATTTAAAACTTGGGAGTCCAGAGGTATCGTCTGCTTGGGAGACCTGTTTGATGGGGAGGTTATGATGTCCTTTGAGCAGCTGAACCAGAAGTTTGGACGGCTTATCAAGGACCTCTTTCGATATTTTCAAATATGAGACTTTACACAAAAGAAGACCATACTGATAGTCAATCCTTACAAATCGGATAGGGAAAGGAGAGTGCTATGGCTGATGGGGCCGCCCTCGGTGAGTATTCCTCATCATTCACTATACAATAAGGCCTCGAAGGACATTATAAAAAAACCTGCAATCAAGAACTAGGGTTGGAAATCCCTTTAGAAATGTGGGAGGACGTCTGGGAAAATGCCAGAAAGATCTCTATTTGTAACAGAACCCCAGCCTACTCAATTGAAGATACTTCACAGGGCTCATATGGCACCTGAACGACTTGCAAAATTCAAGGCAGGAGCATCCCCAATGTGTCCGAAATGTAAAATAGAAATTGGCACTCATGCATTGTCTATGGACATGCCATAAGATCTGTAGGTATTAGGATAGAGTAGCGAATGCCTTGACAGATTTTGGGTACGGAGGTTGGATCGGATCCAACATCCCTACTTTTGGGCTCTCCAAATTTTCCCTCCCTGGATGTATACGGGAGGAAATTATTTACTATCCTCTCCTTTTGTGCGAGGAAAAATATTTTAGTGAATTAGATATCCGAAGGCCCCCCAGGACTTTCAAACTGGCACAGGATAGTCATGGAATATATCCCCTTAACTTCCTCACAAATATGGTGCACCAAAAAAACAATTTTATAAAACATGGCAGCCCTTTTAGAACTACATCAACACACATTTCAGCCACATTGTCCAGGGCTTTTGCTTAGCTGTGGTAATGGTTCTGGCTGGTTCAGGGTCCCTGGGAGGAGGAATCCTTATAAATACGGGTTCTATTATGACTTGATGTAAATCTATTTTGAGCATGTATCTAGTTATTTAATCACTTTGGTGTTTTACTGTTAGTAATGTATGATATCCTACTTTATGTTTTGGTTGTTTGTAGAATAGATTATTAGTTAGTTGGGTTTATTTATTTATTTAATTTTGTATTAGTGTTATTATATTGTAAAGTGGAATACACTAGTTTGTATTATTTTTGTAATTTTGTAAAAAAATCGTAAATTTTCTCTTATTCAATAAAAATACCTATTTAAAAAATCTGCAAAATATTTTAATTTCATCCCTTGTCTAGTTTGTCCATTTAAAATCTCAAGTTCATGTATTTTTTTATCACCTAAACTTGTGAGGAGTTGCAGGTAGAGAATGCTTCTGTTACAAATTTAAAAGGGTGTACCGGGGGACACTAAAGATTCAAAATCCCATATTCCTCTCTGTATATTCGGACTTCGATCAATATATACCGTCCAGACTAATCTTTTATCTGGCTTAACATTTGGAAAGGAAGATTCTTCCGAATAAGAATGGCTACTCCCCTACTTGTTGAGCTGAAAGATGAAAAGAATGCCTGACCAAACCCACCCTGTTGTAGCTTTGAGTGTTCCTTATCAAGTAAATGTGTCTCCTCTAAGAGAGCTACGTCAACCCTTGCTTTTTTTAAAAAATGATAATATCTTTTTCCTTTTGATTGGCGAATGGCTCCCCTTGACATTCCAGGTGTACCACCTGAGCGAATGGCCAGCCATGATCGTCAGGCAGGCCCGAGACCCCCCCCCCCCCCCCCGCCAGGAGGAAGAACCCTACCCAAAGGACATGAATAAAGACCACAGAAAATTTACATATAAAACTCTTTAAAACCTTTCAATCAACACAATTAAGAACTACTCCTAAGTAAAAATAACAAAGTATATTTGAAAAGGAGACTTTCTTCCTTGCTCCTGGGGGCATTACACCTCCCAATAACACCGCCATAATCTCTCCCAACTTGGGCCCTGCCCTCGGCAAGCATTACAAAATGGAGAAAATAAATTCAAGTGTCTAAAAAAACAGGAGTTAAGTGAGTGACCTACCCCTTCCCCCACACTAACACCTGGATACGTTTAATAAAAACGATGCAGAATAAAAATGTATCAAGTCACAAAATTGCAATCCTAGCAAGTATTAGGCAACTAAATAAGAAAAAAGAAAACCCCATTCTAGAAAAAACCTCCCCCACAAATCAAATAAGCTGCACGAGCTATAAAAAGGACACCAAAGAACAAGCTCCACCCCCCCCAGGGAAAGCGGAGTAAAAGTGAGATGGAGAAAGAAAGAAGGGTAAACAAAGGGGGGGGGGAGCGCAGGGTGTGAAATAAAGTCATTATCCATATAGTTCAAGTCCCGCAGTCTTACTTTCTCCGGTGATCCAAAGTTATATACAGACTCTCCATGGCTGAAACGCAGCGTTGCCAGATATCGCATGGAGTATTGAATATTTAAGTCTCTCAAACGCTTCTTCGCCTCGTCAAATGCCCTCCTCTTGCGGACCACGACTGGAGAGAAGCCCTGAAATAGCATTATCTTGGAGCCCTTGTACATCATGCCCTGGGGATCCTTCCCCAGGACTCTGGAGGCCTCTAGGAGCATTTGTTTCTCCTTCTTTCATTGAAGTCAGACTAGAACCGGGTGAGGACACTGGTCCGACCTGGGTCTGCGCACAGCAAGTCGCTGGGCCCGCTCCACCCACACCCAGCCCAGCTCAGACTCCAACTTCAATAATTGTGGGAGCTATTGCTCCAAGAAATCACAAGCTGGCCTTCCTCCTCCCGTTCGGGAAGGCCCAGCAACCAAATATTTTTCCCAATGCCTTGATTTTAGAGGTCGATGTGCTCCTCCAGGGTTCAGACTCGCCGGTCCAGAGCCCAGACATGACCCACGGATGACTCAACAGCAGTCAGAGGCCGCCCCTCTGACGTGCTGCTTGAGTTTTTCGATATCTCGGTCATGTTGCAGAAGCATGACCGAGATAGACTTCTACATGGACCATCCCTCAATGGACGTGTCAATCTTCTCCTGGAGTTTGACGATGTCAGAGATCAGGCTCGCCTCCACAGGTAAGTCCCCCGAGTAGGCCGTAGACATCCCTGCTGCTGTGGGAGGGGTCTCTGCTGCTGTGGGAGGGGTCCCTGCCTGTTGCGAGCTGCGGGAGTTCTTGCCCTTAGTTATTTTTTTAAAAAGCACCAAACGGTGAAAGTTTGATGTAAAATGACTAAGTGCTGGGGCAAAAGCTACCCTGAATGATTTGAAAAGGACAGATGAAGGTGGGCACCCCAGCTTGCCAGAGTCTTAGGCAGAGCACGGCAGACTCAGGCTTGCTGGGTCACCGCCATCTTGGATCTCTATTTTGCAGATTTGAATAAAACACCCAGTATTAATTTGTTTAACCCAGTGAGAGTTTAGAATAAAAAAAGTTAAAAATCAAAAGTTCCAGTGAGCTTATACAGGCAATTTGGGCAAAAATTACTCAATTTCAGTTACCTATTAACCTAAATTTAACAATCAATGTTATTCTCACACTTATTTCAAATTGGGTAGGTTTTAAATTGTCTGCTACAGACCAATACCTGCTGCATCAATCAGGTTACTGTTCTAATGGATTATTTTTCGTTTGAAATAAATTGCACATACAACTGTAGTTGTGGATAGTGTTGAAGGATGTTGTAGGTTACAGAGGGACATAGATAAGCTGCAGAGCTGGGCTAAGAGGTAGCAAATGGAGTTTGCGGCAGAAAAGTGTGAGGTGGTTCCCTTTGGAAGGAGTAACAGGGACACAGTAATGGGCTAATGGTAAGATTCTTGGTAGTGTAAATGAGCAGCGAGATTTCAGTGTCCATGTATGCAGATTCCTGAAAGTTGCCACCCAGGTTGATAGGGTTGTTAAGAACATATACGGTGTGTTAGCTTTTATTGGTAGAGGGATTATGTTTTGGAACCATGAGATCATGTTGCAGCAGCACTTGGAGTACTGCGTACAGCTCTGGTCACCGCATTATAACAAGGAAGTGGAAACTTTGGAAAGGGTTCAGAGGAGATTTACTAGCATATTGCCTGGTATGGAGGGGAGGTGTTATGAAGAATGGCTGAAGGACTGGAGGCTGTTTTCAACAGAGTCATAGAGATGTACAGCATGGAAACAGACCCTTCTGTCCAACCTGTCCATGCCGACCAGATATCCCAACCCAATCTAGTCCCACCTGCCAGCACCCAGCCCACATCCCTCCAAACCCTTCCTATTCATGTACCATCCAAATGCCTCTTCAATGTTGCAACTGTACCAGCCTCCACCACATCCTCTGGCAGCTCATTCCATACACGATCCACCCTCTGCGTGAAAAAGTTGCCCCTTAGGTCTCTTTTATATCTTTCCCCTCTCACCCTAAACCTATGCCCTCTAGTTCTGGACTCCCTGACCCCAGGGAAAAGACGTTGTCTATTCATCCAATCCATACCCCACAATTTTGCAAACCTCTAAGGTCACCCCTCAGCCTCCGACGCTCCAGGGAAAACAGCCTCAGCCTGTTCAGCCTCTCCCTATAGCTGAAATCCTCCAAACCCTGGCAATATCCTTGTAAATCTTTTCTGAACCCTTTCATGTTTCACAACATCTTTCCAATAGGAAGACGACCAGAATTGCACGCAATATTCCAACAGTGGCCTAACCAATGTCCTGTACAGCCGCAACATGACCTCCCAACTCCTATACTCAATACTCTGACCAATAAAAGAGAAAGAGGTTGATAGGCGACTTAATTGAGGCATACAAGATAATCAGAGGGTTAGATACGGTGGACAATGAGAGGCTTTTTTCTCAGATGGTGATGGCTAGCACAAGGGGATATAGCTTTAAATGGAGGGGTGATGGATATAGGACAGACGTCAGAGGTAGTTTCTTTACTCAGGGTAGTAGGGGTATGGAACACCCTGCCTGCAAAAGTAGTAGACTTGCTAACTTTAAAGGACATTCAAACGGTCGTTGGTTAGACGTATCGACAAGAATGGAATAGTGTAGGTTAGATGGACTGCAGATTGGTTCCACATGTCGGCGCAACATCAAGGGCCAAAGCACCTGCACTGTGCTGTAATGTTCTATGTACATTATTTATGGAAGATATGACTTAAAGGACAATGCTAATTGCAATCACAAGAACAGTGAAAATTATCTGAATTATTAAACAAATTGAAATGTGTTCATTTTGAACAATCTGTCAGGGAAAAACAAACAATTGGCTTTTTCTAAAAAAAAATCAGATATTGAACATGTTACATTTCCTCTACCCAATGTTAAATTGAAGGCATGATCATGGAGCTGTTTGGAGTACACTGAAAATATCATACAGATACACAAGAATAATTTTATTTCACCTTTCATTCAGTCACTTATGATTAGCAATGCACAGTACTACTCCTACAATATGTACGCTGAAGATTTTACTAAAGTTAATTTTGCCCTGTGGCCTAACTTACCCAGCTATTTTGGCAGCTGTTTGGTGACTGCTACATGGAAATGATTTCCAGATGAGATGGGACTTTGTGATGATGATGATGATATGTCATCATCTGTTTTCTTACAACTAAATACGATGCAGAGTTTGTAAACAATCTTGTGGACTCCTGAAATAAACTGCACATCTAAAAACTGATCTGCAATTGCAGACTTCCACAGGTAACGGATTGAATTACTTTCTTTTATTATTTACTCGAAAGCTAACCGTAACATGAACTCAGAAGCTTTCTTAATTAGTGAAGCCAGTAACATTCAGTTTGATTAGTATCTTCACCACCTTTGTCACTTTTTACAGCAGTTTTCCACTAAACACATTTTTAAAAGATTGCTCAAACAAGATGTTGAAATTGACTAAACATTGCTTCATGTCTGTGAGTTAAAGAAATTGAGATTGCATCTCCAGCAATGCAGTACTATCATTCAGATGAAATGATGAACCATAGTACCACTCAAGTGGATGCAAAAGATCCTACTTTAAATAGGAGCAGATGAATTATCTCCAGAAACCTGACCCAACATCTATCCCTCCAATCAGAGGAACATTGTAGTCATGATCACATTGTTACCTGTGAGAGTTTACTGTACAAAAAAATCAGCTTCCACATTTTGTATACTACAATAGTAATGGCACTTCATCCAACTATTGTAGTAAGTTTTCAGACGTGCAGTGGATGTGAAAGGCACTACTTTTTGAACACACAGATATACCTCATAGCAAGGTTTTGTTTTCCTTTATTCTTCCATAGAAAATATACATTCCTGACCACATTGCTGCAGCTCTGGTAGCTCATTTATACCAGACCAGTTAAAGGTGGCAGAGTTTGTTCTCGAAAAGGACATTACTGAATCAGATGGGATCTTGCAATAATTAACAATGATTTCATGGTGCTCTTTAATGAAGACTAGTTTTTATTTCCAGATTTATTGACTGAAGATAACTTCGACCAGTTACTATGATATATGAACCAATATCCTGACTGCATTAGCATCAGTATCTAGATTACTGGCCTAGTGACTACCACCTCCCTTAAGGCATAACTTTTTCAAGTTTTTTTTAAAAATAGTAAGACTGAACACAAGTGAAAATTTTCATCAATTCAATGAAGGCATGATGAATGGCTGTTCATGCATCACACTTTGGGAGATCTCAACAGCACAACCTCAAAAGGCAGCACTGACAGCACTGGCTGGATTTCTGCATTTATATGCATGTGCAGTTTTATAAAATTATTATACCTATTTTATTCAGTAACAATGATAAAGGAGGGCACCATTATCAATATCAGAAATCCATACTCAACCAAAAGATGCCATCTCTGGCACTGCATTATCCCTTCAGTACTGCAGGGTCAGGCTTGATTTCTTGTACTCAAATTCTGGAGTGGGGTTGGAACCCTTTGACTCAACAGTGATTACGCAACAAACTTATCCACTATTCTATCCTTTGGTGCGGCTGCTCAATAGCTGCTCCATTGCTAACAAAATAATTTAATCATTTATTTTACAGATCTTTTTGTTGTGGACCTTGCTACTTGAAAATTACCTCTTATGTTCAGCCAAATAATAGACTGTACTGCAAGAAGTATTAATTGGAAGAATGTAAAGGAATTTGGGCCACCCTGAGAATTGTGATAAGCTATAGTAGAATTGCAGTGTTCTTCCTTTATGTTGAAATGCTTTAAGAGATTAATAATGTAAATAAAAGAGGTTTGTAGTGTACCAATACAGAACATGTTGGTTGACACTTGTTCAATCAATCAATTCCCAGAGGCTCTGACTGCAACTGTTTCCAAATGGAGGTAGCAGTAATACTAAACACCAAATCCTTAAAAATAAAATTATAGTTACTGAATATGAACAAATTAATGAAGCACAGTGATCTCTCAGAAACCATAAAAAAAAGTTATCAGCTCAGCTATCACTATTTCATTTGTAGTGTCTATTCTGGATAATTTAGACTATTTTTATTAATGCAAGTTTTGTTATTTGGGGAATGCTTATTGTTTAGTATGGTCCTGCTCATAAGAATCAAAAGACAGCTGAAAAGGTTTGTTGAATTCATATTTTCAACAAAAATAGCTAACCATGCTAACTCCTGAATTTATTTCAGAGATTAAAAAAAAAATTGGCTGGATATATTCTATCAAACTTTTAAAAAATTCGTTTGTGCGATGTCAGTGTCACTAGGCTGGCCGGTATTTATTGCCCATCCCCAATTGTCCAGAGGGTAATTAAGAGCATTGCTGTGGGTCTGAAATCACATGTAGGCCACATCATTTGATTTGATTTGATTGTATTCAAGTATAACAGGACAGGAGTACAGTGAAAAATGTATAATGTTGCCACACAAGTAACCAAAGTACAGAATCTCAAGAACAAGGTACAAAGAACAAAGTTAGAAGTTAAACATTGCAGTAATTATTGTATAGCACAAAACATACAAAATAAGGTTAAAAGTTTCACATTGCAGACCTTTTTAGTTTTAAGTAGAAGATAAAGATATAAAACTGACAGTTCAAAGATTACACAGTCTTTACATATTTAGCCCCAGTGGGACTGCACTTCGAGGAAACATCTTGAGACTAGAAGATCATGCAGAGGCCACACTGGGCCGAGAGACCACCATGTACCACTGAAAGACCACCATGTGGGCAGAAAGTCTGCCATGCCAGCTTGGGAGGCAACCACAAAGGTGGGAGGCTGCTATGCCAGGTCAGCACAGAGTCCAAAGGTGGCTGGGAGTTGGAGAAGGCCAGGCAAAGAGGGATTTAACAAAAACAGAAAAGAGAAAAAAGGAAAATAGAGCAGATGAGCTCCATCTGAGGCATCCTACTCCTCTGCTACCTTGGCAAGGATAGCAGATTTTGTTTGCTGAAAGGACATTAGTGAACCAGGTGGTTTTTCCTAACAATCAGCAATGGCTTCACGGTCATTATTAGGCTCTTATGCCAGTTTATTACTGAATTCAAATCCCATTATCTGCCATGGTGGGACTCAAACCCTGGTACCAAGCAGTTTAGCTGGATCTCTGGATTAATAGTGCAGCAATAATAACACTAAGCCATTACCTATCATTGGGTTAACAATATCCAAGTGAATTCCTAAAATTAATGTTATTTTGAAACAATAAAGTTAGATCACATGGAATCCAGGGAGATCTAGCTATTTGGATATAAAATTAACTCAAAACGAGGAGACAGAGTGGTAGGAGACAGTTGCTTTTCAGACTGGAGGTCTGTTACTAGCAGACTGCCACAAGGATTGGTGCTGGGCCCAATGCTTTTATTCATTTATATAAATGATTTGAATGTGAATATAGGAGGTATGGTTATTAAGTTTGTAGATGACACCAAAATTGATGGTGCAGTGGACAGGTGGGCAAATGGTCTGAGGAGTGACAGATAGTGTTTACTTTTGGTCACCTGGCTATAGGAAGGATGTTATTAAACTGGAAAGAGTGCAGAAGAGATTTATATGGATGTTGCCAGGACTCAAGGGTTTGAGTTATAAGGAGAGGTTGGACAAGCTAGGACTTTTTTTCTTTAGAGCACAGGAGATGGAGGGGGGATCGTATAGAAGTGTATAAGATCATGAGAGGCATGGACAGGGTGAATGCATTCAGTCTTTTTCCCCAGGGGTTGGGGAATCGAAGACCAGAGGGCATCAGTTTAAGGTTAGAAGGGAAAGAATAAAAAGGAACCTGTGGGACAGCATTTCTTTTTACACAGAGGGCGGGATGCATATGGAATGAGCTGCCAGCAGAAGTGGTTACATTAACATAATTTAAAAGACATTTGGCCATGCTAAATTGCCCATCGTGTTCAGGGATGTGTAGGTTAGGTGCATTAGTTAGGGGTAAATGTTGAGTAATAGGGTAGGGGAATGGGGCTGGGTGGGTTTCTCTTCAGAGGGTCGGTATGGGGCCAAATGGCCTGTTTCCACACTGTTGGGATTCTATGATTCTATAAATGCTAGGTGTTGGATTTTAAAAAGGCAAATCAGGACAGGACTTGCACACTTAATGGTAAGATTCTGGGCCGTACTGCCAAACATAAAGGGTATGTTCATTGTTCCTTAGAAATGGACAGGATAGTGAAGAATCCCAGCTCCCGGCCCTGCCGAGTTTTCACCATCCCTCCAGACCTCCCACTCACTGAGGACGAACGATCAGTCCTCAGCAAAGGACTCACCTTCATCCCCCTCCGTCCACGCATCAATGAATTTAATACACGACGTGACATCGAACAATTCTTCCGTCGCCTCCGCCTCAGAGCTTACTTTCACAATCAGGACTCCCGCCCACCTTCCGAGGACCCCTTCGCCCACCTCCAACACACTGCATCCACCTGGACACCCCGCGCTGGCCTATTACCTGCCCTCAACCTCTTCATTTCCAACTGCCGCCGGGACATTAACCGCCTCAACCTGTCGTCCCCCCTCCCCCACTCCAACCTCTCACCCTCACAACGCGCAGCCCTCCAATCCCTCTGCTCCAATCCCAACCTCACCATTAAGCCAGCAGATAAAGGGGGCACAGTGGTAGTCTGGCGCACTGACCTCTACACCGCTGAAGCCAAACGCCAACTTGAGGACACCTCTTCCTACTGCTCCCTCAACCATGACCCCAACCCCCCATCACCAAACCATCATCTCCCAGACCATACAGAACCTCATCACCTCAGGAGATCTCCCACCCACAGCTTCCAACCTCAGTCCGGGAACCCCGCACTACCCGGTTCTACCTCCTTCCCAAGATCCACAAGCCTGACCACCCTGGCCGACTCATTGTCTCAGCATGCTCCTACCCCACTGAACTCATCTCTACCTACCTTGACACTGTCCTATCCCCCCTAGTCCAGGAACTCCCCATATACGTTCAAGACATCACCCACGCCCTCCACCTCCTCCAAGACTTCCGTTTCCCCGGCCCCTAACGCCTCATCTTCACCATGGATATCCAATCCCTCTACACCTCCATCTGCCATGACCAGGGCCTCCAAGCCCTCCATTCTTTCCTCTCCAGACATCCCCAACAGTACCCTTCCACTGACACTCATTCGTTTGGCCGAATTGGTCCTCACCCTTAACAATTTCTCCTTTGAATCCTCCCACTTCCTCCAGACCAAAGGGGTAGCCATGGGCACACATATGGGCCCCAGCTATGCCTGTCTCTTTGTTGGCTACGTAGAGCAGTTGATCTTCCGTAATTACACCGGCACCACTCCCCACCTCTTCCTCCGCTACATTGATGACTGCATTGGCGCCACCTCGTGCTCCCGCGAGGAGGTTGAGCAATTCATCAACTTCACCAACACATTCCACACTGACCTTAAATTTACCTGGACCATCTCTGACACCTCGCTCCCCTTCCTGGACCTCTCCATCTCCATTAGTGACGACCAACTTGACACTAACATTTTTTACAAACCCACCGACTCCCATAGCTACCTGGATTACACCTCTTCCCACCCTATCTCTTGCAAAAATGCCATCCCGTATTCCCAATTTCTCCGCCTCTGCCATATCTGCTCCCAGGAGGACCAGTTCCACTATAGAACACACCAGATGGCCTCCTTCTTTAGAGACCGCAATTTCCCTTCCCACGTGGTTAAAGATGCCCTCCAACGCTTCTCGTCCACATCCCGCACCTCTGCCCTCAAACCCTACCCCTCCAACCGTAACAAGGACAGAACGCCCCTGGTGCTCACCTTCCACCCTACAAACCTTCGCATAAACCAAATCATCCGCCGACATTTCTGCCACCTCTAAAAAGACCCCACCACCAGGGATATATTTCCCTCCCCACCCCTTTCCGCCTTCCGCAAAGACCGTTCCCTCCGTGACTACCTGGTCAGGTCCACACCCCCCTACGACCCACCCTCCCATTCTGGCACTTTCCCCTGCCACCGCAGGAACTGTAGAACCTGCGCCCACACCTCCTCCCTCACCTCTATCCAAGGCCCTAAAGGTGCCTTCCACATCCATCAAAGTTTTACCTGCACATCCACTAATATCATTTATTGTATCCGTTGCTCCCGATGTGGTCTCCTCTACATTGGGGAGACTGGGCGCCTCCTAGCAGAGTGCTTTAGGGAACATCTCCGGGACACCCGCACCAATCAACCAAACCGTCCTGTGGCCCAACATTTCAACTCCCCCTCCCACTCTGTCCCGGACATGGAGGTCCTGGGCCTCCTTCACCACCGCTCCCTCACCACCAGACGCCTGGAGGAAGAACGCCTCATTTTCCACCTTGGAACACTTCAACTCCAGGGCATCAATGTGGACTTCAACAGCTTCCTCATTTCCACTTCCCCCACCTCATCCTAGTTTCAAACTTCCAGCTCAGCACTGTCTCCTTGATTTGTCCGGACTTGTCCGACCTGCCTATCTTCTTTTCCACCTATCCACTCCACCCTCTCCTCCTTGACCTATCACCTTCATCTCCTCCCCCACTCACCCATTTTACTCTATGCTACTCTCTCCCCACCCCCACCATCCTCTAGCTTATCTCTCCACGCTTCAGGCTCACTGCCTTTATTCCTGATGAAGTGCTTTTGCCCGAAACGTCGATTTCGCTGCTCCTTGGATGCTGCCTGAACTGCTGTGCTCTTCCAGCACCACTAATCCAGTATTTGGTTTTCAGCATCTGCAGTCATTGTTTTTACCTTAGTGAAGAATGTGCTTGATATACTTGTTTTTACTCGTTAGTGCATTGAATAGAGTAATTGGGAGGTCATGTTGTGGCTGTCCAGGATATTGATTAAACCACTTTTAGAATATTGTATTCAATGCTGGTCTGCCTGTTGTAGGCAAGATGTTGTGACAACTGAAACAGTTCAGAAAAGATTTACAAGGATGCTGCCATGGTTAGAAGGTTTGAACCATAGAGAGGCTGAATAGGTTGGGGCTATTTTCCCTGGAGTGTTGGAGGCTGACGAGTGACCTTGTAAAAGATTCATAAAATCATGAAGAGCATGGACAGGGTGAATAGCCAAGATCTTTTCCCCAGGGTGAGGAAGTCCAAAATTAGGGGCACAGGTTTAAGGTGAGAGGGGAAGGATTTAAAAGGAATTCAAGGGGTAACGTTTTCATGCAGAAGGTCATATGTGTATCGAATGAGCTGCCAAAGGTGGTGATGGAGGTTGGTACAATTATAACATCTAAAAGGCATCTGGATGGGTGCACGAATAGGAAGGATTTGGAGTGACATCGACCAAATGCTGGCAAATGGAACTAGATTAATTTAGGATATCTGGTCAACATGGATGAGTTGGACTGAAGGGTCTGTTTTCGTGCTGTATACCTCTATGACCCTAAATAAATAAAACAATTCACAATATTCCAAAATGCAAAGTTTGTTCATTATAAATTATATAGTTTCTACTACAACTTGTCAATAACTAGCAAGGGAAATGGAAAGCAAAGATAAGAGAAGCTCATAAGTCGAATGGTATGTTATCAGTACTAAAAAGAGGGGCATCCTGAGGAAATGGCATAATCAACATAAAATGATTGTGAAATGCCATGTATTTCTTTTCCTAGGATGGTATCAGATTTTGTCAGCACTGGCAAAGTAGTAGGTAAGTTTACAATTCCCTCTGTAGCTTTTTACATGTAACGGAAACCCTGATGAACACGATTTGTAACTGATAATTAAAATATATTTGCATCTCTTATTGTTATCAAATTAAGATTAACTTTTATTAAGTCTCTGAACTCTTAATCACTACTTTAAATTATTAAAGATAAACTGAGAAAGTGCTTTGACATTACACTATAACATTTACAAAATAGGGAATACCCTGACACACTGCAATAATTAATAGTCAGAGTAGCTGGGCAGCACTGCTGCCTCAGTGCCAGGGACCCGGGTTCAACTCCCGCCTCGGGCAACTATCTGTGTGGAGTTTGCATGCTCTCCCAGTGTCTGAGTGGATTTCCTCCCACAGTCCAAAAATGTGCAGTTTAGGCAAATTGGCCATGCTAAATTACCTGTAGTGTGAGGTGAAGGGGTAAATGAAAGAAAATGGGGCTGGACAGGTTGCCCTTCAGAGGGTTGGTATGGACTTGTTGGGCCGAAGGGCCTGTTTCCACACTAAGTAATCTAGCCAATTTAAAATCTGGCGTGACAGTGAAACTTCTTAAAAAGTGCAAAACTGAAATACTGTGTTCTTTACATGAAAATGCATTACACAGCTCATAGGACTCTGTACTAAACTGTTGTAACATACTTTAGAATTCAGATAGTTTTACATAGAAGCATATTGTAGAATGATATTATTCAGTTTGTGATGTCAACTAAATTGTGTTGAAAAGTTTTACAAATATTGCATTATACCTCAGACTGTGTTTGCAGTTTTGTAGTCAATGATTGAAGATGACAGCCTCATTAAGTGGAATGCTCTTAGCATCCTGCACTGTTGCATCTATGTAAAAGTTTAATCAGCAAAACAACTATAAAACCAGCCTTGTTCAAACCACAAACTCTTTCTCCAAAACATTAACTTTTGGAAAATATAAATCTGAATACTTTGAAGCCGACAGGACATATAGATAAAAGTGGAAACTTACCCTGAGTGAAAACTGTGTAGCCACTGAGAGTTTGCTCTTAAGGTTTGATATTAGTTTATGATTTCCTCTTCCCCCTTCCCCCGCCCCCACAAACGTGGGTAAATATAGTTGTGCATAAGAAAGAAGTGGCTTTAATGTGTTTACTGGAAAAAAGTCAAACTCCAATGTTTGTTTGTTTCTTCATATGCTACTGTACAGAAGCGTACTGCTTCAGTGACTATGTATCTAAAAATATTTTATGAATAGAGTATATTTTTGAACTTTAAGAAATCAGTTATGACCTTTATTTGGTAACTTCACCACAAAAACTCCATCCTTAATTAGTTTTGTTTCCCCATACTCTTGCCCACTTTTATAACATTGTTCAATAAGGTGACTCCAGATTTAACCACCATGTTTCCAATCCCGTTCATTAAGTCAATTCTTGATTTACACTGAGAATTTGAACTTCAGACATGCATATCTGATTTCAATATATTACTGATCTGTTAACAAGGCTAATTGAGTAAATAGTTTTCAGAGAGTGATCACTGTACAAATGGTAATTTTTGAACTTTAATTAAAAATCAGCAAAAGAACGCAATGAACTCGATTGACTGATGCTGTCTGTGTACAATCAGCGATTACGAAAAGATTCACAATAAGGATGTGATCCAACCTAAAACAAATCATATCCACTTTTGCTCGGGAATCTACAGGGTTCAATGAAAATATGGAAAGATTAAGAAAAATGTTTTACTCAATGTGTATTCAAAAAAAAAACCTGAAACACTTGATCAACAGCTTGTTGCCAGGAATATATCAGCTAACGCTATGGATTTTCACGTGTAGCAATGCTATTAATAGCGCCTGGGATGATCAACGCAGGCAACTGGGTTTTTTCCAGTTCCATAGCAGGAGAGGAAAGGGAAATTTAGTTCAAGTCGCCCCTGCCAATTGCCGGGAAGAAACCGAGGGAGGGATGTACACGGTCCCTCAGCCCTTCAGCACTGGTTTCTAATCTCCTTTGCCCTGCCCTGACCTTGAGCTGGCGCTGAGTAGAGACGGAGTGTTCGAGCCCCCTTTCCCGTCACACGGAGGCGAGCGGAGCCCGGAGCCGACAGTGCCCCACCGATTTGCATTAAAACAGATCGCTCTCCAGATACAGTACGTGGCACCCACAGGTTTATTATCTTCCCAGCGAGGCACACAGCGACCTGGCCGATCATCTCAGAATAAAACCCGATCGTCTGCCTACACAGTCTTTTTCTTCTCCCCCCCACCCCCCCTCTCTGTTGATAAAAAATGCTCACCTCCCAGGCATCCTGCAACGAAATCCAATGCCATTTCTCCTCCTAACACTCAATGAAAGGATGGCTGTCTTGTTGATCGAGCTGCTCACAGTGGCCGGGCCTTTTCTGTTCGGCTGTTGACTGCTTTAACACTTTATACAGTCAGCGGAATATTTACGGAGCTGCAATTCATCAATTAGATACGTTCTGGTACTCAATAGAGGTTTCTGCTTTTACTTCTAAAAGATCAACTTAACATACGTCTTTTATTTTACCGAACAACTGTTCCAAAGCCCCTCTCCCACATTTCACTCCAGCTTTTCTATTTCGAAACCTTCTGAAGGTGGTTTATAACCTTTTTTAGCACAAGTTCCATCCAATCAACACAGCCACAAGTAAACACTCCCCATCCGTCGGCCCACCCCTTCCTTTCATTGGATGTTTCCCCGGGCAGTGCTCAACCTAATTAACTCATACAGTAACCGAGAACATGGGCACTGAAGACAGCTTAGCTTCCCCAGCACGGAACTAAACAGTCACATACTGGACATCCATCGTGAAAATTACCCAGAAAGATGTGTGGCGTCCAAAAACGGGCACAAGCAACTCCAGACGTGGAAATCTCCTGTATTTACTCAAATCAATGATCTTTTAAAAGTTTCTATTGAATTTGGACCACAACAACTCTGGAAACAAAACACTTGTGGCCTCTGTTTGACCAAACACCTCAAAATGTTTGTTCTTGTGGATATTGCCCTTTCTGCTTACTCATTAATAAGGCCATGATATTTAGCAGCAGAATTAAGCCATTCAATCATGTCTGATATGTTTCTCAGCCCCTAGCCCCTAAGGTTACAGGGATAGGATGGGTGGAGGAGGGTGTGACTCTGGCTGGGATGCTGTTTGGAGGGCCAATGCAGAATCAATGGGCCAAACAGCCTCTGTCCGCACTGTCAGGGTTCTATGAGATCCCCCTCATCCTACTAAGTTCCATCAAGACCTCATCCACTCCTCTTATCTTCACCATCATTCGTGTAAACCTCCTCTGAATGGTCTCCAATGTGAGCACATCCTTCCTTAAAGGGCCCGAGATTGCTCACAATATTCCAAATGCAGTCTGACCAAAGTCTTACACAGCCTCAGCATTACATCCTTATTCTTGCATTCTAGCCCTCTCGAAATGAATGTTAACATTACATTTGCCTTCCTAACTGCCAGCTGAACCCCCACAGTAACCTCAAGAGAATCTGGAACAAGGAATTCCAAGTCCCTTTGTTCAGATTTCCAAGGCCTTTCCCCATTCCTACACACTTTCCCACATTGTATTATATTTGCCATTTCTTTGCTCATTCTCTTAGCCTGTTCAATTCCTTCTGCAGCCTCCCTAAATTTTCAACATACCTGAACCTCCACCTATCTTTGTGCCATCTGCAAAACTAGCAACAATGCTCTCACTTCTTTTGTCTGGATCATTAAAGTGTAGCATGAGTAGTTGTGGCCCCAACATTGACCCCTGTGGATCTCCACTAGTCTCTGGCTGCCATCCTGAAAAAGACCCTTTATTCCCACTCTCTGCCTTCTCCCAGTCAGTCAATCTCGATACATGCCAGTACCTTACCCCTAACACCATGGACTCTTATCTTATTTAGTAGCATCCTGTTTGGCACCTTGTCAAGGCTTTCTAGAAATCCAAATAAACACGTCCACTGGTTCTCCTTTGTCTAACTTGCTTGTTGCCTCCTCAAAGATTTATCAAGCATGACTTCCCCTTGATGACACCAAGTTGATTCATCCCTATTTTACTATGAATTTCCAATTACTCTGCAATCTCATCCTTAATAATGGATTCTAAAAATCTTACCAACAACAGGCTAACTGACCTATAGTTGCCTCTCTTCTGCCTCTGTCCATTCTTAAACAGGGTTGTTATATTCGTCATTTTCCAGTCTTCTGGGACCTTCCCTGACTCCAGTGATGCCTGAAAGATCACCACCAACACCTCCACAATCTCCTCAGCTACTTCCTTCAGAACTCTAGAGTGTAGGCCATCTAGTTCAGGTAATGTATTCACCTTCAGACCTTTCAGCTTCCTCAGAGCCTTCTCCTTAATGATGGCAACTACTGGTGTCTTCCACTGTGTAGTGGAAGCCTGAAGACTAGTGCAGAGTACTATTTAGTTCCTCCAGCATTTCTTTGCTCCCCATTACTACTTCTCCAGCCTCACTTTCCAGCAGTCCAATGTCCATTCTTGCATCTCTCTTACCAGTTCATGTATCTAAAAAAGGTTTTGCAATTTTCTTTTATGTTATTAGCTGTCTGACTCTCAAAACTTTTTCTTACCACCCCCATTGCCATTTAGTTGCCCTCTTCTGGTTTTTAAAAGGCTTTCCAATAATCTTCATCAAATTCTATACTTTTTCTTTTGTTTTTAAGCTACTTTTGACTTCCCTCGTCAGCCATGGTTGCCTCATCCTCCCCTTCAAATGTTTTTCTTCTTTGAGTTGAATTTTACTGTGCCTCCTGAATTACCCCCCAAAACTCCTGCCATTGCTACTCCATTGTCTTCCCTGCTTGGCTCTTCTTCCAATCAACTCTGGCCAGCTCCTCCCTCATGTCTTTGTAATTAGTTTTATTTAATTGTAATATCATTACATCTGATTCAAGCTTCTCCTTCTGAAATTGCAGGATGAATTCTATCATATTATGATCCTTGCCTGTTGTGGGTTCCTTCATGTTAACTTCCCTAATCAAGTCTGCCTCATTACATATGATCAAATTCAGAATTGCCTGTTTCCAATTGGGAACACATTCACAAAATCTTTCACATAAATATCGAAGAATGAGAGGCAAACTGATAGAAGTTTACAAAATTATGAGAGACATGGATAGAATGGATCATCAGAGTCTTTTTCCCAGGGTAGAAATGTCAATTATTAGAGGGGTGTAGTTTTTATGTAAAAATGGGTAAGTGTAAAAGAGACGTGAGAGGCAAGTTTACTTTTTTTACATAGAGTGGTAAGTGCCTGAAATGCACCGCCACAGAAAGTGGTGGTGTTGGCATTCAATAGCAATGTTTAAGAGACATCTTGACAGCTATATAAATAGGCTAGGAATAAAGGGATACAGACTACGTAAAAGCAGAAGTTTTACTAATGTAGAAAGGTATCATGTGTCAATGGTGTGCCCAAGGGCCTGTTCCTGTGCTGTACTGTTCTTTGTTCTCTTTGAATTCATTTTCTTAGGATCTACCTCCAACCTGATTTTCCCAGTCTTCCAACATTTTAAATTCCTCATGATTATTATAATAGCGCCTTTCTTACATGACTTTTCAATCTCCTGATTTATTTTGTGAGAAAGTTGGTACATAACTTCCATCACAGTTTTTTTTTCCCATTGTAGTTCTTCAACTGAAGTCCACAGATTCTATGCCTTCCAACCCTATATCACTACTATCAATTTAACATCATTTCTTACAAATAAGGCAACTCTGCCCCCTCTGTCCTTTGGCCTTTCCTTTTGATGGGTCACATATCTTTGGATATTTATTTCTCTGCCATGATCCTCTAGAAGAAATACTTCTACTATACCCATATCATAGCTGCTACTTTCAATTTATGCTACAAGCTCATTTATTTTGTTTTGTATACTGCATGCATTTAAGTACAAAACCCTCAGCCCTGTGTTGACCACCCCTAATCTCATAGCAGTCTATTTATCGACTGTGCCTAGAGTTTGATTCCTGACCCTTTACATACACTCTATTCTATGACGTGTTCTGAAAACTTTAACAACCTCTCCTGAGCACTTCTCCCATTATACTTTTTCCACAATTTTCCATGCAACTGAAGCCACCCATGCCCCCATTTAGTTTAAAGGTTTAAAGCCCTGTTCTGCGATTTGTTAAGACTCTAGACCCAGTATGATACAGATGAACCCAAGCCATCGGGATAGCTCCCTCCTTCGCCATTACTGGTGCCAATGTCCCATGAATTCAAACCCATTTCTCTCGCACCAATCTTTGAACCTTGTGTTTACCTCTATAATCCTTTCAGAGTCCTGCATGATTCTCAACATCTCTATTTAGTCTCTTCACATTTCTGCACCAAAAAGCAGGACAACAGCTTTCTAGTCCCTCCACATAATCTAAGTCCCTCATTCCTCTTCAAGTAAAATCTCTTTTACACCATCTGTAAGTCCTAACACCGCTTCTAAAAAGTGTGGTGCCCAGGACAGAACATAATATTCCATCTGAAATATAACCATGTTTTATAAAAAGGTTATGTTTGTATTTCATCCCAACACAAAGGGGAAGAATGATATGCCTTTGTAACAACATTTTTTACTTGTCCTCCTATCTTCTAAGATTCACATACAGGTATGTAATTATTATCTTTGATCTTAAATGTTAGGGCAGGGGCTCTTACCTATTATTATCTTATAATTTATACTTCAACAGATGTGCCACAGTATCAGAAATGACCAATACATTAGCTTACAATAAAACAAATTTGAAGTTGCAGTATTTATCACTAAAATTAAAAGTTTAGCTGGTATTACAATTCTAAGCTCAGTATATGGTCTGCAGACGTAATTAAAATTCTAAATATCTGTTGTGACAGTCATTTTACATACCTTTCCTTACCTCTTCCACCTACAAACCAGCCATATTTGCACTACTTAATCCAACGCCATATCACATGAGTTTTACTAACCTTCTTCCAGTAATTATCTACTTGCAATAATATTTGTGCTAACTAGTCCTTCTTTAAAATCTACATAAACCTCCCAACTTTGTAATCTTTTTACTGTTTTGTGGCTATTCTACCAAATAGAATTTCTAATTATAGATCTGAACCACTACAAACCTTCTGATCCTTAAAAAGAGGGCACAGTCAGAGTGGTTCCTTTCTGCTAGCCATTAAAGTTCTTTGTGGCACAGCTGTAGTGTATGTACCTGTGGACCAAGAGATCTGGGTTCAAGTCCCACCTGCTCCAGAGGTGTGTAATTAAACTGAACAGGTTGATTAGAAAAGTCAATTAAAATTCTTTATGTGCCATCTTGTGGTGCAGTGGTAGTGTCTCTACTTCTGAACCAGGTGTCCTGGGTTCAAGTCACATTTGTTCCAGTGGTGTGTAATAACATCTCTGAACAGGATGATTAGGAAAATAGGTTAAAAATAAAAAAGGACCCTCTTGTGACACAGTGGTTGTACACCTACCCCTGGACTGGGAGGCAGCAAGTCCACTGCTCCAGAGATGTGTAATAAAGAAAAATTAATGTCCTTTATAAGGGCTTGTGTGGAACAGTGATAATATCCCTACCTTTGAACCAGATGGTTGAGATTCAAGTCCAGAAGTATGTAAAAAAAAATTAAAGTTTTTTGCAAGACTTTTTGGCACAGTGATAGAGACCCTACCTCTGAGCTAGGAAGCCTGAGTTCAGGTCCCACCTGCTCCAGAGGTGGGTCATAACATCTCGGAACAGTACACACTGGTAGATTGTACTCCTTTAAGTGGGGGGGGGGGAATTGTCTAAACCTACTATTGCTTTAAGGAGTTAATTTATCAGTTCAGTGCTTTTAGCATTTCAATGGACTTACACTCTTACTTAAAAGACAAAACCTAAAAGTTACTGTAACTTAATGGAAAATCAATAGCAGTGCAACAACAGCAGAATTCAGAAAAACCTGACTCATCTTTCCTATAAATGGAGTGTTTTCAAATAGATGAGAAAATAGAGAATGGGTTTGGAAGTCAAGGTGCACAAACCATCTGACAATATAATCAAATTTCTCAGAAGGGGAGAAAATTACACTTCAGGTGTACAGACCTTGGTCCAATCCCATCTGGAGAATTGTGTTGGGTTTTGGGCAATAAACACCAATAAGGTTTAGTGTGGAAACAGGCCCTTTGGCCCAACAAGTCCACACCGACCCACCAAAGCACAACCCACCCATACCCCTACCTTTATCCCTTACCTAACACTACAGGCAATTTAGCGTGGCCAATTCACCTGACCTGCACATCTTTGGACTGTGGGAGGAAACCCCACACAACACGGGGAGAACGTGCAAATTCCACACAGTCAGTCGCCTGAGGCGGGAATTGAATCCAGGTACTCTGGCACTGTGAAGCAGCAGTGCTAACCACTGTGCCACCGTGCCGCCCACAAAGGTACATGGGGGAATGCAAGTTCAGTAGAATAGCTTGCAGTTACATTATGAAAATCAACTTGCATGAAACTGGGTTATATTCCCTTGAGAAAAATGGGTATTCTCAATGAGATCCTTAAAATGTTAAAAGGATTTGTGCAGGCAAATACAGAAACTACTATCCTCTGATGGAACAATTAGAAACAAGGGAAAATAATCCAAAAATTAGAGCTGGGCCTCTCCGGAATTAAATCAGGAAGTATTTTTCCACACAAAGCTTAGTGGAAGTTTGAAACTCTTTAAAAAAGCTAGAAATAATGTTGCTTTCAAGACTGAGACATGTAGATTTTCATTAGACAAAGTTAACAAGGGAAACAGAGCAGTGCCATGGATTAGCTATAATGTCATTTAATAGCAAGGCAGTTCAAAATGGAATGATGGACTATCAATGTTCCTAATAGTTAATACATGTTTCTGAGCTATTAAGTTGCAAAGTTATAATTAAATATTTTTGATCTGATGTTCAGAAAGCAAAAAGCTTATCCCCTAGTGGGTTCCGCAATATAGAGTTAGAAAACTATCTTGTAAACATTATGCATCTGCAGGTTTGGTTTGCCCAATTTATGAGGACTAAAATAAGACCATAAGACCATAAGACATAGGGGTGGAAGTAAGGCCATTCGGCCCAGCGAGTCCACTCCGCCATTCGATCATGGCTGCTGGGCACTTCAACTCCACTTACCCGCATTCTCCCCGTAGCCCTTAATTCCCTGAGACAACAAGAATCTATCAATCTCTGCCTTGAAGATATTTAGCGTCCTGGCCTCCACTGCACTCTGCGGCAATAAATTCCACAGGCCCACCACTCTCTGGCTGAAGAAATGTCTCCGCATTTTTGTTCTGAATTTACCCCCTCTAATTTTAAGGCTGTGTCCATGGGTCCTAGTCTCCTCACCTAACGGAAACAATTTCCTAGCATCCACCCTTTCCAAGCCATGTATTATCTTGAACGTCTCTATTAAGTCTCCCCTTAATCTTCTAAACTCCAATGAATACAATTCCAAGATCCTCAGCCATTCCTCATATGTTAGGCCTACCATTCCAGGGATCATCCGTGTGAATCTCCGCTGGACACGTTCTAGTGCCAGTATGTCCTTCCTGAGGTATGAGGACCAAAACTGGATACAGTACTCCAAATGGGGCCTAACCAGAGCTTTATAAAGTCTAGTGGTTAGACTAAAATGCCTTGTAATTACCGTATTACCCTTACTGCTTGCATCTCTAATTTCCTGAGTTGTGTATTTCCCCTAAGTTACAACTAAAATTTATGGCTCTCCAAACAATGGCCAATGTTTTCTGCATTTTTGTTGTTTTGTAGCTCAATCCAAACCATTTTATATTCAAGCTTTCTAAATCTGGGTTTCTGCACTCCTAACCTAGTAACAATACTACTCCACCACCAATTCTACATTCTTATCTACACAGGCAGCAAGTACATCATATCTTTTGGTGAAGGACTGAGGTTCCTCCATAACCACATCCTTTATTCACATACTCAACTGACTTGCAGCCACACTCTTCTGTTTTTGAACAGCGAACAGCTCTAAAGTTCCACTAAATCTATAGATTGTGATTCAACCTGGAATGAAGTATCCAGTTAACTCTCCTTCCCCAATGCACCATGAAGTTTGCAGCTCAGAATTCGTCTCAATAGCTCCACACCATTTTAAAATTCTAAATGCATAATTAAATCTCTTCTTCAGAAAAAAAGTGATCAGATAATCCCACCTTTGTCACATTCATGAATTCAGCCCTCAATTAACAAAGCAGTATTTCACTGACTATTCTGTACACCACACTATTAAAAGTAATAGTAAGGGAAAGTGAAATTGTACTAATAGAGCAACATATGTAAAAGTCCACTTCTAGATAGTTGCAGGTAATTGGCTTAACATATACAGTACTGAATCATTCTAAAACTTCAGTTACACAATGCATTAGAGAACCACTAGCCTCTGATTGGCTAGCAGCTCTTTGCAATAGGATGTCCTTACCCAGAAGGTTGAAGTTCTGCTTTCAGTCAATTAATAGCCTATGGCTTTGGGACGACAGTTGTTCCACATGGTGAACTTCCCCCACACCTACCATCTGCCAATGATGGGGAATGCATTCCTCATGTAATTCAATCAATAATCTTTAACTATTTGCTATTTAAAGCTGTTAACTTGCAGATAAGGATTTGCTCTTGAAATAATCTTCCCAATTTCTAATCTCAATGTCAAGTCACTGATCAGGTGAATAGTCAGTACTTGTTAATACAGATACTAGGTGGGCAGCATTAACTTTGCTACTACCAGTCTCATTAACTAACTCTGCATATTATCTGTTCCCAACCCCCCATTATCTATTGGAGCTATTCAATTGCTGTATAGCTCTAATCACATTTATTCTTATCTAGTAAATATTTGTGTAGCCAAATTTAGATATTTCTTATCAACCTCTTTTAAAGGAGTTATCACACACCTCTGGTGCTGGTGAGGCTTGAATCTGGACCTTCTGGCTCAAAGGTAGGGACAGACCACTGTAACACATGAGCTGCCATAACCAATTTACATTGTGATTAGTAATCACTAGATAGTATTTAGTGTCTGAATTGGGGATTGGATTTTACTTAATGATTTGGTAAGAAAGAGTGTTTAGAAGAATGAGGAGCTCTAACTGAGGTAACTAAGATGGTAAAGGGGACTGACAAAGTGGACATAGAGCATATGTTTCCTCATGTGAGGCAAGATAGAATGAGAGGTCATAGTTAGGAAAGGATTAACATATTTAAACAGAGATGAGGAGATATTACTTCTCTCAAATGATTGTGTATCTATAAAACTCACTACCCCAGAGTATGGTGGATGCCAGTACGTTGAGTAAATTTAAGAAGCAGCACAGTGGCTCAGTGGTTAGCACTGCTGCCTCACAGCACCAGGGTCCCAGGTTCAATTCCAGCATTAGGCTGTGTGGAGTTTGCACGTTCTCCCTGTGTCTGCGTGAGTTTCCTCCGGGTGCTTCGGTTTCCTTCCCACAGTCCAAAGATGTGCAGGTCAGATGTGAATTGCCCATAGTGTTAAGTGTATTAGTCAGAGGGAAATGGATCTGGTTGGGTTACTCTTCGGAGGGTCGGTGTGGACTTGCTGGGCCGAAGGGCCTGTTACCATACTGTAGGGAATGGAATCGAATCTAATCTATAGACAAATTGTTAATTAGTACTGGGTTAAAAGTTATGGAGAACATGCAGGAGAGTGGAGTTAAGGCTGAGATGAGATCAGTCACAATCATATTGAAGGACTGAGCAGATTTGATGGACTAAATTGCACGTTCTTGCTTTAGTCCTTATATTCTTAATTCATAGTCACCTTAGAGTCATAGAATCATAGAGATGTACAGCATGGAAACAGATCCTTCAGTCCAACTGAACCACTGCCACCACACAGCACCAGAGAGCCAGGTTCAATTCCCGCCTCAAGCGACTGACTGTGTGGAGTTTGCACATTCTCCCCGTGTCTGTGTGGGTTTCCTCCGGTTTCCTCCCACAGTCCAAAAATGTACAGGTTAGGTGAATTGGCCATGCTAAATTGCCCATAGTGTTAGGGGCAGGGGTAAATGTAGGGAAATGGGTCTGGGTGAGTTGCGCTTCGGCGGGTTGGTGTGGACTTGTTGGGCCAAAGGGTCTGTTTCTATACTGTAGGTAATCTAATCTAACTCGTCCATGCCGACCAGATATCCCAACCCAATCTAGTCCCATTTACTAACACTTAGCCCATATCCCTCCAAACCCTTCCTTTTCATATAGCTATCCAGATGCCTTTTAAATGTTGCAGTTGTACCAGCCTCCACAAATTCCTCTGGCAGCTCATTCCATACACATATTGCCCTATGCGTGAAAAAGTTGCCGGTTAAATCTCTTTTATGTCTTTCCCCTCTCACCCTCAACCTTTACCCTCTAGTTCTGGACTCCCCCACCCCAGAGAAAAGACTTTTTCTATTTACCCTATTCATGCTCCTCGATTTTATAAACCTCTATAAGGTCACCCCTCAGCCTCCGACGCTCCAGGGAAAACAGCCCCAGCCTATTCAAACTCTCCCTATAGCTCAAATCCTCCAAACCTGGCAACATCCTTATAGATCTTTTCTGAACCCTTTCAAGTTTCACAACATCTTTCCGATAGGAAGGAGATCAGAATTGTACACAATATTCTAACAGTGGCCTAACCAATGACTAGTACCTTACCATTAAGTGTATAACTCTTACAAAACTTTCTCTAACAAACTGCTTGCTCCCATGTTCATTTTTTTCATGGACAGTTTGCATCTTTTGTTGCATTTAAACATCTCAAAGCACTCCACAGGAATGTTGTTAGTCAAAAATAGGTACAAATTTATGGGGAGGTGATGGCCTAGTGTTGCTTCTCTCAGCAGAGATTTTTGTTTGTAATTTAAAACAAGCAATCACCTCACATATCTATGTTCCATCTGCCATTTGCCCATTCTGGAACTGTCTGAAGCTCTGAGTTAAAGTCAGAGAGTTCTGAGGGTTCTGACTGAATTGGCTTTGTACCTATTGAGGAAATGTTAAGAGGAATTTAAACTGCCAATATTTCAAGTTCTAATTTCTTAAATATTAAACCAATAACCATTACTCCCTCCTTTCTTTGAACTATACAGAGAGACAACCTCATGTCTACCATCCCCCCACCTCCTGGCTCCAGTCCCCACCAGATCTGCTCTGACCCAACCACAAATCCTCTGAACCAAAACATCCCGACACAGCAAAATCACCTCAACTCCACATACCGCCTCCTCACCCTCAAATACCATAGACTCATTTAAACCCCTCACGCCTGCCAGTTCCTAACTGATGCTCCTTCCCTCCCTCAACTCCCAACCACATCTCCTCCCACAGCACCTCCTGTCTCCCCTTCCTTCCCGTACTATCAGTGACAGGAATCCCTCCTACCACCACCCCCCCCCCTCCCCCACCGAGTCCTTTGTTCAACCCAAACTTCCCATGGACTCAAGCACTCATGGAACAACAATTCCCAAATCTGACGTGGCCCAACTACCACCACTTGCCTAGTTCCTAAGAGCACCATTCCTGACTGGATTCCTTCAACTGGATCCACTCTGGCAGCCCCAGATTATATTCCACCTCTACTCCAACTGATTTACTTGTCACCCATTCCACTCACCCATTTGCCATCTCAACATCTCATCCACCCTCAACCCCATCCCCTAACTCACCTCGCAACCTACCCCTACACTTGACACCTTGTTCTCACTCACCTGGAACCTTGGTCTCTGAGTCACCATGAAAGTTACTTCTGCACATTTAAACTTAGAATATGGCAAGAATTGTTTTGAATATTCTCCTGGACTACACTAGATGGTTTTAACTGAAATGGTTCCTGGTCCAGAAATTCACGTGGAGAACTCTGCCTGTCCATTAATGTTCATCCCCAACTCCACTTCTACCAATATTTTGTTAATATTCTTTTCTGTAGTAAAGAATGCTACAAGCTATTCAGTAAGTATTCTGGCCTAGCTTTGCACCTTGAAGCATGTAACCCTCTTTGTCCCTAATAGGCACTAATCTGTTCACACCTTTACAAAATCCAAGAAATTCTGGAAAATTACAATCAATGCATCCAATAACTTTGCAGCTACTTCTTTTAAGATCAACAGCACTTAGCTTTTTAGTCCTATTAGTTCTCCTAGTACTTTTCCTCTAGTACTTATGATTGAGCTAAGTTGCTTACTTCCTTTTGTCCCTTGATGACAACTATTTTTGAAATGCTTTCTTTGTCTCTCATGTGTGATGCTGCTGCTCCTTTAACATTGCTATGCTGTCCTTGGCTTTCTTTTTCAGAGAGGTCATAAAAGCAGCGATTCTGAAAAGTCTAGGTTTAAAGGGTTTTAGGCCCAGTTTGGTTATAGCTAACAGATACTGCCTCAGAAAAGGCTTTCAAGTTTAAAAACCATACTTGTATAGTGAAAGGGGAGTGGCCAGTTCTCCCAGCTCAGCTTTACTCTGGCTTGGTTTTAGTAGGTAGTTGTGGTGAAGCTGCTGGATCTGAAGAAGCAGGTCTATGCTGATCCACCCTCTCTGACATCTCTGCTGTAAGAACCTGCTTTTACCTTTTGTGCCAAGGGGTGTTTATGGGGATTGTTGCAAGTATTTGGAACAGCATTAATAAATTGAGATAATCTGTTGGGTTTTCAGATAGGTTAACTTATTCTGTATTCTGTTCTCTTTTGTTTGTGTTTCATTCGATAACCTTGTTAATAAATTCAGATTTGTTTAAAACTAAGTGGTTTGACCAGCTGTATCACTCCTGGGATATCCACACTACACCTGCTTAAAACAATTAGCAATGTTAGAGCCCTGGCTAGTTTCTTGAAATGTTTTGAGGGGGTCTGGCCTGGTCCACAACACATGATATAAATTACATGTTCAAATACTCCACCATTTCCTTTTATTCCATTGTTAATTCCTCAGCCTCATCATTTAAGGGACCAACTTTAGCTAGTCTCTTCCTTGTTAAACATTTGTAGAAACTGATGCAGTCTGTTCTTATATTTTGTTTGTTTACTCTCGTATATTATTCTTTTTAAAGTCATCCTTAGCTGTTTTCTATAACATTCACTATTTTCTGGCCTGCTATTAATCCTAGTAGCATTGTTCACCTTTTTCTTTGAATTTGACACCAGTCTTAATTTTATTAATTAAAGTACATATTTCTCATTGTCTCTCCTTCTCAATGGAAAATTTTTTTATTGCAAGTTATATAATATCACCTTAAATATTTCCCACTGTTTCTTCAGTGTCTTACCTGTTAACTTATGTGCCCAGTCACTGCTACTTAATTCAGACTTCATATCTTTGAAATTTCTGTTTTTTACATTTGAGACACTAGCTTCAGACCCAAGTTTAGCTGTTCATATTTGCTAAATGCAACATCTTTCTCCCTCTGCACAAAAAAGTTACCCCAAGAACATTTTTAAATCTCTCCCCTCTCATCTAAAACCTATGCTCCCTAGTTTTGGACTCCCCTATCCTAGGAAAAAGACCTTGGCTTTTCACCATATTCATATTTCTCATGATTATATAAACGTCTATAAGGTCACCCCAAAGCCTCCAAAGCTTCAGGGAAAGAAGCCCTAGCCTATTCAGTTTTTAACCAGGCTGAATTTCAACAGTTGTTTATGAAAGCTATCTTTAGATGACAAAAGGTCCAAGCTGTTAATGACATTCTTATGCTCTTTGGGAGATGGGACAATCATGGGACAATGTTTGGGACAATGAGCCCTGTTTTGGAAAGTCAGAAGGAGTCATTTGCCACAAGGGTGATATCCTTATCATGGATCCAGAGTATGAAGCTCATGCTTAATTATAAATGTGAGTTCTCTAAACATTACAATTATGGTGCATGGAGGAGGACAAAGGCAGAGAGCTAGAGCATAATAGGATGGGTTAAAGAGACTAGTAGAAGCATATTTGTCAGCAGGGTAAACTGACCAGGAAAGATTGGATGAGCCACAATGTTTAGTTGCAGATATTCACTCAGCAAGCCTGAATGGTTTGGTTTGTAGGCGACAAATACCTGGCTCGATGTTGTTCAACTATGGCACCAGGACTTTCCACCCCACAAGGTTATCACCTACTGTCTGCTCCACCACATGTTTCACTGTGCTCCTCATGCTTGCAAGTGATAAGCTAACAATTTGTAATTGTGCAAGAAAAGAGGAAGAATCGTCTAGACACAAAATATTAGAACAAAGAACAAAGAAAGTTACAATGCTGGAACAGGTCCTTCAGTCCGCCAAGCCTGTGCCGATCTAGATCCTCTATCTAAACCTGTCACTCCTCTTCCAAGGATCTGTAACCCTCTGCTCCCTGCCCAAAAATGTATCTGACTAGATACATCTTAAATGACGCTATCGTGCCCGCCCCTACCACCTCCACTGGCAACACGTTCCAGGCACCCACCACCCTCTGTGTAAAGAACTATCCATGTGTATCCCCCTTAAACTTTTCTTTTCTCACCTTGAATTCATGACCCCTAGTAATTGAATGCCCCACTCTGGCAAAAAGCTATCCACCCTGTCTATACCTCTCATGATTTTGTAGACCTCATTCAAGTCTCCCTCAACTACTATCTTTCTAATGAAAATAATCCTAATCTACTCAACGTCTCTTCATAGCTAGTGCCCTCCATGCCAGGCAACATCCTGGTGAACCTCCTCTGTACCTTCTCCACAGCACCCACATCATTTTGGTAATGTGGCGACCAGAACTGTATGCAGTATTCCAAATGTGGCCAAACCAAAGACCTATACAACTGTAACATGACCTGCCAACTCTTGTACTCAATACCCCGTCCAATGAAGGAAGGCATGCCATACGCCTTCTTGACCACTCTATCAACCTGCGTTGCTACCTTCAGGGTACAAGGGACCTGAACACCCAGATCTCTCCGTACATCAATTTTCTCCAGGGCTTTTCCATTTACCGTACAGTTCACTCTTGAATTAGATTTTGCAAAATGCATCACCTTGCATTTGCCCAGATTGAACTCCATCTGCCATTTTTCCGCCCAACTTGCCAATCTATCTATATTTTGCTGTATTCTCTGACAGTCCCCTTCACTATCTACTTCTCCACAAATCTTATTGTCATCTACAAACTTGCTAATCAGACCACCTATACCTTCCTCCAGATCATTTATATATTTTAAACAACTGAGGTCCCAGCACAGATCCCTGTGGAACACTGGCCACAGGTCTCTATTTTGAGAAACTCCCTTCGACTACTACACTCTATCTCCTGTTGCCCAGGCAGTTCTCTATCCATCTAGCTAGTATACCCTGCACCCCATGCGACTTCACTTTCTCCATCAGCCTACCATGAGGAAACTTATCAAATGCCTTTCTAAAGTCCATGTATATGAGATCTATAGCCCTTCCCTCATCAATCAACTTTGTCACTTGCTCAAGAGAATTCTATTAAATTGGCCTTCCCTGCACAAATGTAAATAGATCCTATATCTCAGTATCTTCTCCAGCAGCTTCCCTACCACTGATGTCAGGCTCACTGGTCTAGAATTACCTGGATTATCCTTACTATCCTTCTAAAACATTAGCAATTCTCCAGTCCTCCGAGACGTCACCTGTGTTCAAGGATGCTGCAAAGACATCTGTTAAGGCCCCAGCTATTTCTTCTCTCACTTCCCTCAGTAACCTGGGATTGATCCCATCCAGACCTGGGGGACTTGTCCACCTTAATGTCTTTTAGAATACTCAACACTTCCTCCCTCCTAATGCTGATTTGACCTCGAGTAATCAAACATCTATCCCTAACCTCAACATCTGTCATGTCCCTCTCCTTAGTGAATACCAACTCAAAGTACTCATTCAGGATCTCATGCATTTTCTCTGACTCCTCACATAACTTCCCTTCTTTGTCCTTGACTGGGCCAACCCTTTCTCTCGTTACCCTCTTGCTCCTTATATATAAATAAAAGGCTTTGGGATTTTCCTTAAACTGTTTGCTAAAGATATTTCATGATACCTTTTAGCCCTCTTAATTCCTCACTTCAGATTAGTCCTACTTTCCCGACATGCTTCCAAAGCTTCATCTGTTTTCAGTCGCATAGATTTATGTATGCTTCCTTTTTCCTCTTAGCTAGTCTCATAATTTGACCTGTCATCCATGGTTTCCTAATTTTACCATTTCTATTCCTCATTTTCACAGGGACATGTCTATCCTGCACTCTAATCAACCTCTCTTAAAAAGCTGCCCACATGTCAAATATGGATTTACCCTCAAACAGCTGCTCCCAATCTACATTTCCCCGCTCCTGCCGAATTTTGGTATAGTTGGCCTTCCCCCAATTTAGCATTCTTCCTTTAGGACCGCTCTTGTCTTTGTCCATGAGTATTCTAAAACTTACCGAATTGTGATCACTATCCCCAAAGTAATCCCCTACTGAAATTTCAACCACCCGACTAGGCTCATTCGCCAACACTGGTCCAGTATGGCCCCTTCCTGAGTTGGACTATTTACATACTGCTCTATAAAACCCTCTTGGATGCTCCTTACAAATTCAGTTCCATCTAAACCTCTCACACTAAGTGAATCCCAGTCAGTGTTGGGAAAATTAAATCTCCCATCATCATCAGCCTGTTGCCCCCGCATCTTTCCATGATCTGTTTACATATTTGTACTTCTATCTCACGTTCACTGTTGGGAGGCCTGTAGTACAGCCCCAACGTTGTTACCGCACCCTTCCTATTTCTGAGCTCTGCCCATTTTGCCTCACTGCTCAAGTCTTCCATAGTGCCCTCCTTCAACACAGTTGTGATATCCTCTCTGACCAGTAATGCAGCTCCTCCACCCCTTTTACCTCCCACTCTATCCTGCCTGAAGCATCGATGTTCTGGGACATTTAGTTGCCAATCTTGCCCTTCCCTCAACCAAGTCTCAGTAATAGAAATAACATCATCCTCCCAGGTACCAATCCAAGCCTTAAATTCATCTGCAATTACCTACTACACTTCTTGCTGAAAACAAATGCATCTCAGACCACCAGTCCCTTTGCATTCATCACTCTTCGCCTTAGTCACACTGACTTCATTATCTAGTTCCTTACAGGCTTTAGTTACTACCTTCTTACTGCCCACTGATGTCCTCATTTGGTTCCCATCCCCCTGCCACATTAGTTTAAACCCTCCCCAACAGCATTAGCAAAAGAACTTTGGTTTCAGTCCTGCCCAGGTGTAGTCCTTTCCATGGATGCTGTCTGACACGTTATGAACTCCAATATTTGTCGTTTTTCATCCAGATTCCAACATCTGCAGTAACTGGCTCCTACAAGAAAAGCCAACCTGCCGAGTGAAAATGATGTTCACTTCCATGCCGACCACCAAAGGTTCACACCAGGATGGAAGAAACTCAAAATGCTCCTTACAAAAAAAACTTTAATATCTATCAATTCCTTAGAAAGCTGGTGCCTCCAACAGTTCCTCACTTTCCCTGTACTGCATTGGAATGCTAGACTTGACTTCTGTTCTCAAGTTCTTTAGGAGTCTTGAAGCCACAACGTTTTGACTTAGAAGTACAGTATAAACATCCCATCCACAACTGAGTTGTTGATATCCTTTTCTATTAATGTTTTTGAAGTGTTGTGAGAAATTAAATAGAACACAGGACTTGGTAAGGTTTCAGTTTCACCATTACTTGTTTACAATTTCTCATTGGCAAGAATTCAGTAATATTCCTGAGGAAATTCCTGATGATGAGAGTTATGATCAGCATCTTTAAAGAAATATGCTAAAGCAGAAATTAAATAATAATTTGTCATAATAATTTGATATGTAAGCAGTATAATAATTTAAGTTTGGATATCATTATTATACTGCTTACTGTTTTTCAAAGTTTGCCTCTTCCACCTACACAAATGAACTTTTTGACAGTGTACAAATATAATCAGTGCAGATACATGCAAAATTATGTTTTGAAAATTTGAGCATCAGTAGAGAATAATAAAGCAGTACATATTTATTATCTTCATTCAGAAAAGTCTCTGAAATTGAATTGTATGCTTGAACTTAAAAATTTGAATTAGGAGCAGGAATAGGCCAACTGGACCTCAAGCCTGCTCCACCATTCTAGAAGACCATGTCTGATTTTATTACTCAACATTCCTGTATATCTCTGATAACCATTCAAGATATTAATTACCTTCCACATATCTCTGCCTATGATTATCAAAATATTAATTGCCTCTCCCTTAAAGTTGTTCAAGGACTCTGCAGTCATGGCCTTTGAGAAACAGTTTTAAAGACTCACAGTCCTTTGTGAAAAAAGATTTCTCCTTAGGTCTGTCAATATGAAGACTGAAATAGTAGGAAGTAGTCCAGACATAATCTCACTAATGCCCTATATAACTGAAGAACAATTGTTTTACTTTTGTATGGAATTCCCTTGCAGTAAGCAATAGCATTCTATTAGCTTTCCTAATTACTTGCTGTACCTGAATAATAACATTTTGTGATTCATGGACTAGGACACGTAGATTTCCCTGCATCTCAGAGCTCTGCAATTTCACAACACTTAGGTAATAGGCTTGGTTTTCATTTTTCCGAAATGTAAATTTCATATTTACCTACATTGTACTCCATTTGCAAGATCTTTGCCCACTCACTTAACCTATCTATAACCCTATAACTGTTATAAATGTTATAACCCTATAACATCTATAACTGCATTGGTGCCACCTCATGCTCCCGCGAGGAGGTTGAGCAATTCATCAACTTCACCAACACGTTCCACCCTGACCTTAAATTTACCTGGACCATCTCTGACACCTCGCTCCCCTTCCTGGGCCTCTCCATCTCCATTAGTGACGACCGACTTGACACTGACATTTTTTACAAACCCACCGACTCCCACAGCTACCTGGATTACACCTCTTCCTACCCTATCTCTTGCAAAAATGCCATCCCATTTTCCCAATTTCTCCGCCTCCGCCGTATCTGCTCCCAGGAGGACCAGTTCCACCATAGAACACACCAGATGGCCTCCTTCTTTAGAGACCGCAATTTCCCTTCGCACGTGGTTAAAGATGCCCTCCAACGCATCTCGTCCACATCCCGCACCTCTGCCCTCAAACCCCTCCCTCCAACCGTAACAAGGACAGAACGCTCCTGGTTCTCACCTTCCACCCTACAAACCTTCGCATAAACCAAATCATCCGCCGACATTTCCGCCACCTCTAAAAAGACCCCACCACCAGGGATATATTTCCCTCCCCACCCCTTTCCGCCTTCTGCAAAGACCGTTCCCTCCGTGACTACCTGGTCAGGTCCACACCCCCCTACGACCCACCCTCCCATTCTGGCACTTTCCCCTGCCACCGCAGGAACTGTAAAACCTGTGCCCACACCTCCTCCCTCACCTCTATCCGAGGCCCTAAAGGAGCCTTCCACATCCATCAAAGTTTTACCTGCACATCCACTAATATCATTTATTGTATCCGTTGCTCCCGATGTGGTCTCCTCTACATTGGGGAGACTGGGCGCCTCCTAGCAGAGCGCTTTAGGGAACATCTCTGAGACACCCACACCAATCAACCAAACCGCCTCGTGGCCCAACATTTCAACTCCCCCTCCCACTCTGCCGAGGACATGGAGGTCCTGGGCCTCCTTCACCGCCGCTCCCTCACCACCAGACGCCTGGAGGAAGAACGCCTCATCTTCTGCCTCGGAACACTTCAATCCCAGCGTATCAATGTGGACTTCAACAGCTTCCTCATTTCCCCTTCCCCCACCTCATCCTACTTTCAAACTTCCAGCTCAGCACTGTCTCCTTGACTTGTCTGACCTGCCTATCTCCTTTTCCACCTATCCACTCCACCCTCTCCTCCTTGACCTATCACCTTCATCTCCTCCCCCACTCACCCCATTGTATTCCATGCTACTCTCTCCCCACCCCCACCCTCCTCTAGCTTATCTCTCCATGCTTCAGGCTCACTGCCTTTATTCCTGATGAAGGGCTTTTGCCCGAAACGTCGATTTCGCTGCTCCTTGGATGCTGCCTGAACTGCTGTGCTCTTCCAGCACCACTAATCCACTATCTATAACCCTCTATAGTCTATGCATGTCCACTTCACAATTTACATAACTACCTATCTTTATACTCTCAGCAAATTTAGGAACCATACCTTCAGTCCCATCATTCAAGTCAATTATATATGTATTGTAAAAAGTTAAGGCATCAATATTGGAAGGCTAACCTTACCTCAGTTCTCAAGTTCTTTAGCCACAATAAAGCCACAATGTCCTGCCTTGGAAGTAAAGTTGTTTAGTTTCGTTTCTAGTGAAGTTTTTGAAGTGTGGGAAATTAAATGTAACTCAAAAATTGGTCTAAGATTTCAGATTCACCATTACTTGTTTACAATTTCTCACTGGCAAAAATTCAGTAACATTCCTGAGGAAATTCCTGATGATGAGAGTTATAATCAGCATCTTTAAAAACTACATAAAGCAGAAATTTGTCATAATACCTTGAAATGTAAACTGTATAATAATGACATCCAATCTTAAAATCTGTTTTCCAAACAAACAATTTGTTTCTTCCACCTGCACAACTGAACTTTTTGATAGTGTAAAATTAGAATCGGGGCAGATACATGCAAAATTTATGATTTGAAGATTTGAGCGTCAGCAGAGAATAATAAAGCATTACATAGAACATAGAAAGGCACAGCACAGCCCTTTGGCCCTCGATGTTGTACTTTTGTCCCACTTTAAGATCAGACTAACCTCAGTACCCTTCATTGTACTATTTTCCATGCACCTAACCAAGATTCATTTAAATGTCCCTAATATATCTGACTCTACTACCACCGCTGGCAGTGAATTCCATGTACCCACCACTCTGTGTAAAGAACCTACCTCTGACATCCCTCTAAAGCTTCCATCAATAATCTTTAAATTATGCCCTCTCGTGATAGCCATTTCCGCCCTGGGGAAAAAGTCTCTGACCATCCACTCGATCTGTGTACACCTCTATCAATTCACCACTCATCCTTCTTTGCTTCAGTGAGAAAAGCCCTAGCTCCCTCAACCTTTCTTCATAACACACCCCCTCAAGTCAGGCAGCATCCTGGTGAATCTCCTCTGCACCCTCTCTAAAGCTTCCAGAGCCTACTTATAATGAGGCCACCAGAACTGAACACAATATTCCACGTTTATCATGTTCATTCAGAAAAGACTCTGAAATCCAAATTGTATTCTTGAACATGAACATTTGAGTAAGGAGCACGAATAGGCCAACTGGACTTCAAGCCTGCTCCACCATTCAAGAAGATCATGTCTGATCTGATTATTCAACATTCCCGCATACCTCTGATAACTATTCAACCCTTGATTATCAAGATATTAATTACCTCTGCCTTAAAGATATTCAAGGACTCTGCAGCCGTGGCCTTTGAGAAACAGTTTTAAAGATTCACAGTCCTTTTTGAAAAGAGATTTTTCCCTTCGGTTTCTACAGTATATACATATTGTAAAAAGATAAGGCCTCAACACTTTGTTTGTGGAAAATTACTTGTTACAACTTCATAACAGGAAAGTACTCGTTTATGATGATTGTATTTCCTGTAACTAGTCAATCGTCTGTCAATGGCACTATGTTGCCCCTGATATCATAAGCTTTTATTTTCTACAGTAACCTTTGTGGTACCATGTCAATTGCCTTCTGGAATGCTAAGCATAGTACATACCGAATGCCATGAAACAATTCTGTTCTATTAATGAATTTTCATCTAGATAATCTGATTGCTATGAAAGATTTCAGTGCTGAAAATCCTGCGTGTCTGTAATTCTGAGTCCCTTGAAAAAAATCATTAGTTTGTGAAGTCACTTCCTATTGGAACTCGTAATTGTCGCTTAAGACATTAGCTATCAAGAGCTTAGCTCATGACACTATTAGTGACATCAGGACATGTGACATCAGTGTGCAGATTTACTTTAAGATAATCATACAGGGAATTCTCACTGCTTCTATTTAATGTTCATCTCTGAGCACACTTCCAACATGGTGGCAGTGGTAAAACAACAAAACCTTCAACCTGAAAGACAGAAAAGACATTGATCAGCACCCAGCGTTGTCCCAGAGAGCAGTAGGCACAACAGCCTTGTTTCAATACTAACAAGGGAAATAAGAGCAAAGTAACAGAGAAAAAGACACCAGAGATGGAAAGAAGTAAACAAAAGAGGTCACAATTGACAGTTTAGGTGAAGACTGAGAAAAAAGGGGGAAAATAACTGTAGATAGACTCCTAGAAGTGAATAAAACCTCAGGCAATTATGCTCTTGCGAGAAGCAAGTCTGCCAGCACATGGGGCAGACAGACCCCAACTGCAAGCAAAAGCTCAGAGCTGACAAGCCCAATGGCAAGAATCACTGGATAACAATGACTGAGTTTGTGAACAGTAGTAAATGAAAATGTTATTCTTGACCAACACTTCTGAAGAAGGGTCACTGGACTCAAAACATTAACTTTCTTTTCACTCCACAGATGCTGTCAGATCTTCTGAGTTTGTCAGCAATTTCTCTTTATCTGTGCTTCAGTCCTCGGAATGAGGATACATCCTGGAGTAAATAATCTTGGTAACTTGCCCTTCCCTGATGCATTGCAATTTTTACAGCTCATAGCTTTTTAATCGAAGTTCCTCACACCACAGTTTGCGCTGCATCACACTGGCATCTTGTAACTAGTGGAATGCCATAGGGCTGGGTCAATGAGGGAACTGAATGCCCTACAGCCAAGTTTGTGAATTACACAGAAATAATTTGGGAAGGTGGGAAGGCAAGTACTGAGGGTGGCAGAGTCTGAAGAGGGACATAGACAGGTTTAGCCAGTGGGCAAAACTTTGGTAAATGAAATATTGTGTAGGAAAACATGATGTTATGCACTTTGGCAGTTGGGATGGAGGAGTAGATTATTATTTAAATGGATTGCAGCACAGAAATATTTGGGTGTTCTAGTGCATTAATGTATGAGTTTGCAGAAGCTTTGTCGCTCAGGTTTAGGTTCTGGATGTAGGTTTGCTCACTGAGCTGGAACCTTCCAGCTCAGCAAGCAAACCTACATCCAGAACATTAATGTATGAAAGCAAGCAACCAAGTTCAGGTAAAGGAAGTGGAATATTGGCCTTTACTTTATAGGGAATGGAGTATAAAATTAGATCTATTCAAGGTACTAGTCAGATAAAAGCTGGAATTCTGTGAACAGTTTTGGTATCCTTAGCTAAGGAAAGATTAAATAGTAGGTTAGGTTTAGGTCAGGAAGCTGAGCGGAGTATCTTCTCCCAGTATCTTAATGATTATAAACTGCCACAGTAATTGTTGGGGGTTGTTGGTTCAGAACCCGAGGAATGCAGGGCGAATGTGTTATCCGTAGAATCTCTATTGGATAGAGAATTGGTTGGCTAATAGGAAACAAAGGGTAGTGATTAACGGCTCCATTTCGAAATGGCAGGCAGTGACCAGTGGGGTACCGCAGGGATCCGTGCTGGGACCGCAGCTTTTTACAATATATGTAAATGATATAGAAGATGGTATCAGCAATAACATTAGCAAATTTGCTGATGACACAAAGCTAGGTGGTAGGGTAAAATGTGATGAGGATGTTAGGGGATTACAGGGTGACCTGGACAAGTTAGGTGAGTGGGCAGATGCATGGCAGATGCAGTTTAATGTGGATAAATGTCTGGTTATCCACTTTGGTGGCAAGAACAGGAAGGCAGATTACTACCTCAATGGTATCAAATTAGGTAAAGGGGCTGTTCAGAGAGATCTGGGTGTTCTTGTCCACCAGTCAATGAAGGCAAGCATGCAGGTACAGCAGGTCGTGAAGAAGGCTAATAGCATGCTGGCCTTCATAACAAGAGGGATTGAGTATAGAAGCAAAGAGGTGCTTCTGCAGCTGTACAGGGCCCTGGTGAGACCACACCTGGAGTACTGTGTACAGTTCTGGTCTCCAAATTTGAGGAAAGACATTCTGGCTATTGAGGGAGTGCAGCGTAGGTTCACGAGGTCAATTCCTGGAATGGCAGGATTGCCTTACACGGAAAGACTGAAGCGACTGGGCTTGTATACCCTTGAGTTTAGAAGACTGAGAGGGGATCTGATTGAAACGTATAGGCTTATGAAAGGATTGGACACTCTGGCAGGAGGGAACATATTTCCGTTGATGGGGGAGTGCCGAACCAGAGGACACAACTTAAAAATACGGGGTAGACCATTTAGGACAGAGATGAGGAGAAACTACTTCACCCAGAGAGTGGTGGCTGTGTGGAATGCTCTGCCCCAGAGGGCAGTGGAGGCCCAGTCTCTGGATTCTTTTAAGAAAGAATTGGATAGAGCTCTTAAAGATAGTGGAGTCAAGGGGTACGGAGATAAGGCTGGAACAGGATACTAATTAGGAATGATCAGCCATGATCATATTGAATGGCGGTGCAGGCTCGAAGGGCAGAATGGCCTACTCCTGCATCTATTGTCTATTGTCTATTGTCTATTGTATTGGAGGCAATTTGGAGAAGGCTCACTAAATGGGTATTGACAAAACATATTTTGAGGAGAGGTTGAGTAGGTTGGATCTGTACTCATTGGAGTTTAGA